>NC_060890.1:6713154-6985654 GCF_014805685.1 Silurus meridionalis | reverse complement strand
GGCGATCTCCCACAAACAAACTATAAGCGTAACATACATTATAATTAGGAAGAAATAGTGTTATTTACTTCATCGCTCATAATGTTATAATGTCACAATTTTATGCCTGGTCATTGTGTGTCTATATATATATATACACATTTTTATATATATAAAAAAAGTGTTTGTGTTCCTGATTTCTTTTTTTTTGCATGTTTCTCACATTTTAATGTTTCAGATCATCAAACTAATTAAAATATTAGTAAAAGATAACACACATGAACACAACATGCAGTTTTTAAATTGCTTTTTTTTCTTTTTTTTTTGAGGTAAAACAAAATCCAAAACTACATTTCCCCCTAAACCTAATAACTGGTTGGGACACCCCTTAGCAGCAACAACTGCAATCAAGAGTTTGCGATAACGTCTGCGATAAAGTCTGTTACATCTATGCAGAATTGTTGTAATTTAAAAGTTTTTCAAGAATTAACCACCTTTTAAAGGTCATGCCACAGCATCTCAAAAGCATTCAGGTCAGGACTTTGACTAGACCACTCCAAAGTCTTCTTTTTGTTTTTCTTCAGCCATTCAGAGGTGGACTTGCTGGTGTGTTTAGGATCATTGTAATGCTGCTGAACCCAAGCTTGCTTCAGCTTGAGGTCACGAACAGATGGCTGGACATTCTCCTTCAGGATTTTTTGGTAAACAGCAGAATTCATGGTTCCATTTATCACAGCAAGTCTTCCAGGTCCTGAAGCAGTATAACAGCCCCAGACCATCACACTACCACCACCATATTTTACTGTTGATATGATGTCCTTTTTCTGAAATGCGGTATTACTTTTACGCCAGACGTAATGGGACACACACCTTCCAAAAAACTTCAAGTTTTTTGTCTTGTCGGTCCACAGAGTATTTTTCCCAAAAGTCTTGGGGATCATTAAGATGTTTTCTGGCAAAACTGTGACAAGCCTCTATGTTATTTTTACTCAGCAACCGTTTTTGTCTTGGAGCTCTGCCATGCAGATCATTTTTGCCCAGTCTCTTTCTTATGGTGGAGTCATGAACACTGAACTTAACTGAGGCAAGTGAGGCCTGCAGTTCTTTGGATGTTGTTGTTGGGTCTTTTGTGACCTCTTGGATGAGTCGTCGCTGTGTTTTTGGGGTAATTTTGGTCGGTTGGCCACTCCTGGGAAGGTTCTCCACTGTTCCATGTTTTTGCCATTTGTGAATAATGGCTCTCACTATGGTTTGCTGGCGTCCCAAAGCTTTAGAAATGGCTTTATAACCGTTTCCGGAGTGATAGATCTCAATTACTTTCTTTCTCATTCGTTTCTGAATTTCTTTGGATCTCGGCATGATCTCGTCTAGCTTTTGAGGATCTTTTGGTCTACTTCACTTTGTCAGGTAGGTCCTATTTAAGAGATTTCTTGATTGTGAACAGGTGTGGCAGTAATCAGGCCTGGGTGTGGATAGAGAAATTGAACTCAGGTGTGATAAACCACAGTTTTAACACTTTTTCACAGGGGGCCATGTAGTTTTGGATTTAGTTTTCCCTCAATAAGAAAAACCTTCATTTAAAAACTGCATGTTGTGTTCACTCGTGTTATATTTGACTAATATTTAAATTAGTTTCATGATCTGAAACATTAAAGTGTGACAAACATGCAAACAAAATAAGAAATCAGGCAACACTTTTT
This sequence comes from Silurus meridionalis, assembly GCF_014805685.1. Lineage (NCBI taxonomy): Eukaryota > Metazoa > Chordata > Actinopteri > Siluriformes > Siluridae > Silurus > Silurus meridionalis. Next base: position 6,983,975 of record NC_060890.1, on the reverse strand, counting down.
CACACCACTGTATCCTTGTATATGAAATGCTTAGACATTTGGTCTACTTGATCTCCCAGGATGTATCAGACCACACCTTTCATCTCCCCTAAATGATCAGGCTGCATTCTGACCTGAGACTTGGAGCAAACAAACAAACAAAACCCCCCAACGAGACAGGCTTTGAAAACGGAAATCCTCTCAAGTGAAAATCCATCCTATGTTGAGCAGATTCTGGCATCCACATAAGACAGTCAGGGAGGGAAAAACAGATCAGCTGGACATGACATTTGATCTGGTTCATTTCTAGGTACAACAATGTGAAGAAGGAAGCAAAGCAAGCCTAGAGGCGAGTCCACACAGCGGACACAAGCATGCGCTTTTTCCCACCAGTTCTGGGGAAGGTGTGTAAGGAGGGGTGTTTACTTACCGACATCGCAGCATGATCATTGGTGTTATTCTGAGCAGAACCACCAACAAAATAAAAAAACACAAGACAGGGAAAGAAAGTATGGCAACAATAAATGGACAGATAAAGAAAAGTCTGAAAACCAAGCATGCCTGGTAGAAAGAAATACAAGGCTACAATCACTTGGAGGAAAAAGAGAGAAGACATTCCTAGAAGAAAAAAAAACCCAGACCAAAAGAAAAAGCAGCAGAGATCAAACAGGAGGCTGATTAAGTTTTTTTTTACAGTGGGGGTGAGCTGGAGAGTAAAGCAGGCAAGCACTATGGGTTTAAAAATGGCTAATTTACCCGTTTCCACCGTTTAGATTTGTGGTTGCATCGTTTCGAAATATACATATAAATCTTATAACGTGTGAATGATGTGCTTCTAAGTAACCAGGAATGCTTACAAATGTTCTGTTTAATACAATGAAGCACTAATATCTAATATGAGCTGTTACTGTAATCCTCTGTAAATCACATACACTGTACGAACAAAAGTTTGTGGACATACGTCTTATTACTCATTTCCTGTAATAATAACAGCCACTCTTTTGGAAAAATGTTCCACTGGGAAGATTTTGGAGTGTGCTGGTCCCAATACTTTTGTCCATACAGTGTATTACAAAGTTAGAAATGAATATCTTTTCACTTCCTCAATCCTGCATTGGGAATTTTAGGAATTTTCGCCTGTCCCGATAAAACGATAAGCTTACAGTGAAAGAAAACAGATACAGGCGTGAGACAGACACAATGGTCCATCTCCCTCTCTCACACATGTACACACACACGTACACACACACACGTACACACACACACGTACACACACACACGTACACACACACACGTACACACACACACGTACACACACACGTACACACAAAAAAACGACAACCTAAACACAGACGAGCACGACACCTGCGACGAGGTTGTGTGTGCTCAGCAAAGCTCACCGGCAGGTGTGTGAAGACCTGGAAGGTGCTGCGCAGAAAGTTGATGAGGTCCATGAGGTAGCCGCTGGCTCTCCCGTCCGACTCGGCCATGCTCCACTCGTAGTCAGCCAGCTGAATGAACTCGTCGATCTTCTGGTTGAGTTTGGTGTAGATCTCACCTTCTGCTGCATGCCTGGCATCCTGAAGACAAAAACATTGTCTTGTGAAGGTTGTTTTTTTTTTTTTTAATACTTGTTCCTTTCATTCCTATAATCAAGGCGTCCCCAAACTCTTTTTTGTGAGGGCCACATAGAGAGGGTCGGTCTGTAACAGGGGGGTAATCTAACAAATAATTAGGCTACGCTAATAATTAAAGGACATTTTACTTTGAAAGCCAACCTTTATTATCGATGTGATATGAGTAAAACATATTTAAAATTACATTTTCACAATATGCCTCTGATATTGTTTAGAGGAGCATTCCAATAGAGGGGGGCTTGCAGTTTGGTGACTTCTGCTTTAATCCCATCCGATAAACACTATGCCACAACTAGAACGCAGTTCTTAATGGGACCTTCTTTTAAGAAGAAATGACTAATTTATTATTGCAGATCTTAAAAAAAAAAAAAAAAGATTAAACACACGATTAGGGCATCTGGAATTGATACAGCAGTGTTTGTTTACTCCTGGGGGAAGCAACTACGACGTCAGTCCAGATGTCGTCTTGTTGGTTTACACTCATAAAGAAGCAAAAAAAACACCATCATTACACACCAGGAGTATCTCTAACCTTGAACGTGGAGAGGCCGTAGAGTCTGGTGGTGTGAATGGTTTCTGGAGAGACGTTGGTAATGTTGGTGATGAAATCTTCCAGGTATTTGCACGCTTGCTCCAAGTGGGTGGTATTTATGATGATCTGAACCAACTGCAAAAACAGACACGTAACTACGTCACGTTCCCTGAAAATGTATGAGTGTTTCTATGTTTAGAAACGTGACTCTGACCTCGGTGAGTCCTATATGAGGCTTTCTGATGAGGTTCTGTAAGCAGCAGCTCAGCGTCCTCGTCAGCAGCAGGTTGGTGGATTTACGAAGCATGTCGTCGATCTCGGTCGAGCTGAAAAGAAAAAAATGGACGAGTTATGAGAAGGTACGGGGCAAAAAGCCAACACGTGGTGCTTGTATAGCATTCATTTCTAGTGTCATTAGCACTTTGTTTGGCACACCTACACTGATCAGGCATAACATTATGACCGGTGAAGTCAAAAACAATGATTATCTCTTCATTATGGCACCTGTTAGTGGAAGTGATATAACATTTTGTCCTCAAAGTGTTAGAAGCAGAAATAATGGGTAAGCGTGATGATTTTAGTGAGTTCGACGAGGGCCAAATTGTGACGTCTAGACGACTGGGTCTGAGCGTCTCCAAAACCTGCAGCTCTTGTGTGATGTTCCCGATCTGCAGTGGTCAGAATCTATCAAAAGTGGTCCACGGAAGGAACAGTGGAAAACCGGAGAAGGTTGGCCCGTGTGGTCCGATCCAAATTGCAGAAGAAGTGATTGGTGTTAATGCTCTATGGATCAGGACTCTTTTGGCAGCAAAAGGGGGACCAACGCAATATTAGGCAGTTGGTCATAATGTTATGCCTGATCAGTGTAGATCTCATGTTGGTGGAAAATAACGTATTACTAAATATCCTGGGACTCGTGTTTGTGCTGGCTCTTGTTTCACAAAGAGCAAAAATAGCCTTTAACCTTAACCTAGCTCTTACTGTCAACCCACTCAGCAGCAGCAACTAGGTGTGAGTATTAACAGGATGCTGCTAGAGTGTTGCTTTTGCAGATAGTTTGCAGACTGTGTGTGAGTGTGTGTGTGTGTGTGTGTGTGTGTGTGTGTGTGTATTGATTGGAAGGGAGTGGTTTAGGTAAGCAAACAGTCAATAGAGAGGTCCAGAGGCCACTCATTACCACTCCCTTAACATGACAAAGAAACAATTAGAGAGGAGTGTGAAATGTGCTGTAATTTGCATTGACTGCCCACAAGGGAAAGATCGACTCTGAAAGATCCACCACACACACACACACACACACACACACACACACACACACACACACACACACACACACTTCATCCAATCACTTTTTCTCCTGACAGGAAACCACAGGTCTCACTGAAGGTACTAATTAGAATTAGAGAACCACAAAATTAGGGTTCAAGCCAAATACTTGTTCAAGGAAAAATACTTAAAAAGAGCAAATATTAGCAGACTGGCTATAAATGGGTCAGAATGGAGCTTCCCATGGAGAGTTTGATGAGGGATCAATTAAAGTCGCTTTCTCCAGCTATATTTCAGATAAGAGCTTCGCAGGCTTGAGTTGACAAGAGATGACTGACAAAAGACCAAAGCTGCTGCTCAAAGCCCGTCCGAAAGACAACCAGATGCTCCGTGATAAAAACCCTATCTATCTATCACTTCTTGATCGATTTGTTTGGGCAATGGAAGTCATTTGGGATAAAGAATGCAAATAATCTCAGGGTTAAGCTTTCACTTTACCTTGAACAAATAGCTCTATCTCTTCTCTCTAGATCGGACAGCATGTATCCAGACACCTATAATGTGGACTAGTTTCAAAGTGCATCCGTATGTAGCCGGTATATGTCCTTTATAGTTCCTGTTATCACTTACATTATAGCAGCTATAAACTGTTCCTCTCACTTATACGCAGCTTATCATGCTAATTGACAAATGCTAAATAAAGGTTTCCTCACAAATCAATAATCTTACACATTTCTCAAATCTGTTCATGAGGAATGCCTGCATGTAATATCCACGTAGCTGCTATAAATCTAATGCAGGCAGAGCTGCTAGAATTACACAAAGATTCAATTCTTTTTTATTTGTAGAGCTCTTTTAACAATGAACGTTGTCCTAAAGCAGCTATGTAAAGCGGTTATAAAGTCAGAATGTATAAGTTTAGGGCCTATAAGTTCGTTGCTAAAGAAAAACTCCCCGAGATGTCATCTATATTTATGACAATTAGCGCATGCCCTTATCCAAAACAATTTACATTTTATCTCATCCACACAACTGAGCAGCGATGAGGATAAGGGCCTCGCTCAGGGGGCTCAGGAGCAGTAGCTTGGTGTGGCTGAGATTTAAACTCGTGACCTTCTGATCCAAACGCCTTAATCTACCGCGTCCATAGCATTAGAGAGAAATTTTGAGAGGAACAGGACTCATCTCTGTGCCACCGAATGGACATAATTGAGCATTCTACAAATGTTAGTGCGGATTAACAAACTGAGGTGGATGAAATTAAGTCACGATCGTTTTACGTCGATCGCTGAATCTTTCCGTCATTCGTAACAGCGTCCTACAAAGCGCTTCTGATTTTCCAACAGAGGGGTTCAGTGGTTATAATCGAGCCATCAAAAGCAAACCTATAATAAACAACATTTGGAGCTAAAAAGTGGAAAACCCAGCATTGTGTGCGTTTATGAGAATTTTGCTCGGTGAACATGAAGTGCGCTCACCTGCGATGTAGTGATTCGGAGAATTTTAAACTGGCATAGATGAACTCCTTGACCTGAATGTAAATCTGAGGCACTGACTGGGACATGGGCAGCTTCTTTGGAAATGGATGCTGCGTAATAAAATCACAAGGATATCAAAACTGCATGAAAAATGACACAAAATCTGTGAGGTGAAGTATTCTGAGAAAGCTGAACAAACCTTTTCGATCTCTGCATCGTGAAACGGGAATCGACTGACCACGAGCTTGTACTCTGCCTCGGTTTCTACAGGGATGGGGCTGTAGTTGTCCAGCTCGAATATTTCTCTGTTGAAAACAAAAACAAAAAATTGAAAACCCCACCCACAAATGCTTCAAATGACTATTTCCATGATCCAGCACAGGGGCTAAAGTATAAACGCCGTATTACCTGAACACCAACGACCACTTCTTCAGCAGCGTTTCATTGTACTGATCTCGAATCTCAAACAACAGGTCGAAGAGCCTGTTCACGGGGAAGCCGTAACTCTGGTCGCAAGATGCGAGAGAAAAACAGCCGACATGTCAAAACCATGAATGTCGTACGATTGTTGATTTAAGAAATCGTGTGTACATATACAGTATCGCAGAGCGACTAGTGCAAACTGTAAGGAAAACACTCTCGATAGGAAAACGTTAGGTGCGAAATACCTGCAATGTGTCTGCAAATATAACGATCAGGTTCTTCAGCTCTAGGACCAGGTCAGGGTCGTTGCAGTAGGACTGTGGAACATGGAAGAATTCGTGTTTGATGCAAAAACATAATATTAGAGATCCTGCATATATTCCCTTTGACTTCATGAGTCATATATTTTTGTATTGACTCTAAAATATACACTTCATTAATCATATTGATATAGTTTTTATATAGAATGTATAGTTTTATTTATGGCTGTACTTTGAAAGTCAACAGCTGGAACCAAATTCCTTGTGTGTGTCAACACACTTGGTCAATTTAACCTGATCCTAATTTTGTTATTTACTGAATTGAACATTATACATGAAACTCCATTTGACAAATAAAATGACAATGCATCATGTGATACCACAAATCTCAAATGTGTAGTCAGAAGGTGTCATTTTCTTGGACCCTCCCTTGTACATACACTATATAGACAAAAGTATTGGCTGAACTTTCCAGCCATATGTGGTCCTTACCCAAAATGTCACCAAATATTTGGCCACAAAGGATTAACTACAGAAATGATTTTGTACCTCTAGGTCGTATTAGATCAGCTATAATAGTAACTGAAGATTAGTTTTTCATTTCACTGTGGAAAATTTTCACCTGCGTTAAATTTCTTTATACTGTGAAATAAAAACGCCTTTTTCCGCCCTAATCACCGGCAAATTATATAGCAATATTCAATGGGATTAGATTCCAATCTCACACTCTAAATCGCTAACTGGCAGCCAGTCACTTATTGATCAAATACTCTTGTGTATTAATGAGTCATTAAAAGCCATTAGCATCAGAATAAGTGCAGTGCGGGTGAAGAGAGGAGCGCGGTGTTTGACCCGGGGGATGTAGGGATTAGTGAATGCCTGCACACACAAAGCTTTTTTTTTAATACACAGGCTCATCCACTGACCGTGCACCCATTGTGCCATAAGGCTTCATAAGAGTGAAGTCTCAGCACTATTCTCTATAGGAGGTGCGTACAAGTCAAGTCAAGACGCTTTTATTGTCATTTTAACCATACATAGCTGACGCAGTACACAGCGAAATGAAACAAGAACCCTGATGCTACATACAACAACAATCACAGAAACGGAAAACACACGGCTGAGGACTAGTAAGTGTCCTCGCCACATAAAGTGTATCGTGTGCAACCTGGTGCAAACAGTGCAAAGACAACGCAAGACAATACACCAAACACAAAATAAACCTGTTGTAAAGAGACAAAGTGAACAGTAGCAAAAATGTAAACAATGGTACAGTTGCATGCCAAGGAATTATAACAGTTGTAATCGGTAACATTTTACTTTATCAGTAGGAGCTGTTTCAAAAAAATTATTTCGAAAGTATAGTCATATTATAAATGATTATAAAACTTCTAAGACATTATAAATTTATCGATCATATTTGTCTCTGCCTTAATACATTTTCCTCTCTAGAATGAGAATATCAGGGTTTTTTCCTCTCATGTTTCACATCACACTATTTTATATCTTTTTTTAAAGAAAGCTATAATCATCATGCTTTCAAAAAGTGACTGGTGTTTTTTTTGGTGTTTGAGTATGGGTCATGTGATAGTGTCCCCTAGTGGGCATGCACGTAAGAATATGCGAGGCATCTAAATGTGCTTGTGCATAAAAATAAAAGTAAAAAATACATAAAAATATATAAATCAGCCCTAATCAAGGTGGCGAGCTGTCGACATGGAGAATACGCCTAAGATTTTGTCCAGAGGTTTTGATGTTTGGCATAAACACAACGTCCAGTCAGGTTTCAAAATGTACCGTTTATAGAAGCGCCGATTGTGAAACACTTTTACATGCATACATCTCTTTTGACTTGGATTTGAGCTGGAAATAAATCAAATTTGAATCAGAATTGCTTCAAAAATTTCTCATATATCTAGTTTAAAGCTGACTACTGGAAATTCTGCTCACATCCAGAAGATACCAAAATCATCCATATCAGGAATGTCCAATCTTTTCCACCAAGCGCCGGTGTGGGTGCGAGTTTCCATTCCAGCCACATCAAATTCTACCTGTTTAATTGTAATGATTTTAATTTTCAATGACTATCTGGTGTGGCTCTTGATTGGTTGGAATGAAAACCTGCACTCAAGGTGGAACTTTGTGGAAACGATTAGACACCCCTGATGTATATAATTGAAAGGATTGAGACTCTTCATACCACAAATGCAAATGATTGAACAAAAAACCTGAAAGAATTAAATATCTACAGTACATTTGACCCCGATAACTTCATCCTTCTGCTTTTTCGACATAAACAAGGCTCCTCCGTGTGTACCATGTCTACAGGAAGGTCCTCCTCAGACTGGCATGCGGCATGGGTGCTGCTGTTTTTTTGATTTATGATCCCTCGCTCTAGCGTGGTTCCCTTGTTAAACATTGACATAGGGAGCAGTAGCCTGCCTCTGGCTGCCACTGCGAGTGCGTAAATCATCACGCTAAATGAGCGTCGCCTGAGCTGTGACGCACAGCGTCAGTCCACACCTCAGGCAGCACACCTCGTCCCGTTTACACAACCCGGGATGGATGCACACACAGACAGACACAATAAAATCCCGGGGTACACTTTCTCCCGAATACAATCGCATCCTTGTTTCTAAAACAAACAAAAATCACATTTACACTATAAGACTGTATAAATTGTGATTCTCTCAGGTCAATCTAGAATACAACATGATCAGGATGGTCCGGTATTAAAAAGGCTTTAGTCCCCCACCCTGCTTTTTTTTTTATTTTCAAAACAAGGCTTTTGGAATGATAATTGCAACCATTTCCTGGTGAGCCTTTTCAGTGGCCGTCTATTCAATCCGATCTAATGGAGAGGTCAGTTGGGCCTAATGAGGACAGATTGCAACAATAACAGCAGATTAAGTGTGAATATTCTAAACCACTGGGGTTGACGGTGTGTTTGGAGGGCCCAGTCAGTTGTAAATCAGAGAGGGATTATGCAAACGCCCCATGGCTGGGGCTCACAGCCTGGGTCCTGCAGCCTGGACAAAGAGGTCAAGCCGGCCCTCTCCTGCTGCTAGCTAACTTTCAATCACAAAACAAGAGAGAGAGAGAGGGGACTCAGAGTAGGCTGTAGAGGTAGCTGGAAGAGCGAGGGGGTCAAAAATAAATCCCCTTTCACTACATTCATTAAGGGGATTAAATCAAGGTGTGTGCTAGGGGTGTAAGAATATATCGATACACGTATTGCGATATTTTCTTTGCCGATACTGTAGTGATTCTCAAAAACAAAATATCGATATTAAAAATAATTATTCACAAGAATCATGACAATTGTTTAGCTTTGAGTTTATATGCCCAACGCGAGGAAGTGAGTACACCAGTCACAAGGACAATACTATAGATACCAAACTTTTAGAGTAGTCAATTTTCAGCTTATATAGCAGTATGTATTTACTGTCCTCTGAAAATAACTCAACATACAGCCATTAATGTCTGAGTAACTGGCAACAAAAGTGTGTACACCCTAAGTGAACCTATCCAAACTGTGTCTAAAGTGTTGTGTGAGCACCATTGATATCTAACACTGCCTTAATCCTCCTGGGCATGGAACCAGAGCTGCACAGGTTGTTGCTGGGATCCTCTTTCACTCCTCCATAATGACATCGCAGAGATACCATGGTGGTGGTAGCATCATGGTCTGGGACTGCATGAGTGCTGCTGATACTGGGAAGGCATCATGTTTTGCCTTCCCAGTATCAGCAGCACTCATGCAGTCCCAGACCATGATGCTACCACCACCATGCTTTACTGCAGGCAAGATAAAATTTTCTAGCAATCCTTTTATTTCTGAACTTAAACAGTGACAGGACGTACGAGCATAAGGGCACGCTGATAATGCCATCGTTAACATCCACCTGTTTCCAGGGGGCGCTGTAGTAAAAGCGATTATGGGTAAAACTTTCACCAGAAGTAATACCACTATTGACTTACCAGCCCCGAATGCAGTTTTCTTCCTAGACTGCATTCTCTACCTTTATAGAAAAAGTAATAGTCTTTCTCGCTCTTCATTTTCTTTCTTCCCTAGGATTGTAGCTTTTAGATGTAAAACACCAGTTAGTGATCAGATCATGCTTCTAATACTAATGCAAATTCTAATAATATACTACAATCATCATCATCAATCCCACTTGATGCCACTGAGGTGTGCTATGATTAAGGCTGGTACGGGATTCATGGCATGGGTAGATTTAAGGGATTAGGGTAAGCAGTGTCATTTTAAATGCAAATGCAAATCCCACTGTGCTAAGGTTTGCATATGGTGGTGTTCGTAATGACCGCTTTCCTAAAATGATATCCTATTCCCAAAGAAATATTCCGAAATATATCGCCTTGCTTACAGTATAGCAATGTATCGTATCGCAAACCCTGTATCGTGATATGTATCGTATCGCCAGACTCTTGCCGATACACAACCCTGGTGTACACTGTACGTAAACATATTTGCTACTCACCGAGTGTGTGCGGAGAACGGCGATGATCTTGGACAGGGCCATGTTCCACAGCTCGTCCGTGAACGCCCGGGTGACTAAACCTTGCGTGGCATGCAATATGTGGTCCTCCACGACAAAAAACCTAAAAAGAGAAGAACGATTCATCACCAGCGTTCAGGAAATGTATCATCACATAGGTTAATAAAGTGAAAGTGGGATCCTACCCAACAATCTGGTTAAAGTACTTCCTGTAGCCCTCCACTGTTTCATGCTGGGAACAAAACAAGAAACCCATTTCAGGAACGGCTTACTAATAACTAGAGTGGTGATGTTCGAAGATATAGAAGATACTCACCATGTTTGATTGGGGCTGCAGCACAAGTCTTGCTTGTTTCTTCCTCTGCTTTCTGTAGTAATTTTCAAACGTCTCTCGATCACCCTAGAAAAGAGCCACGACAGGTGACAAGTAATAAATGGAGAAAACACAACACGCCTTAAAATAAAAATGTGGTTTAATGAGCATATGATAATTTAAGAAATGACACAAGAAGATTAATACAATTAATACATTAATACAGATATCCAAGCTCCCACCTTACTGCCACCTACTGGGTGTAAACAAACACCTTTCCCACACTGCAATCTAGAAAACATTCTAGAAAACTAACGAAAGAGGTATTTTTGTGGTGACTTGAGCATCCTGTGATGACAGATTTACCCTCTGTCTAGTGAGTAAGACGGATAAGAAGGTGGGGGCAAAAGCGGAACGCGTCCAACAATTCCTATAATCATAAACTCTGGAAGTGGGAGTTTCCACTTTTGGCTGCCAGCAGAATTGCAGGTGTGTCAGGCATGTGTGAGTGGTGCCAAAGGAATATGATGTGTGAATCGCATCAAAATATGTTGTTGAAGTGCGCTAAAACCTGGACCAACATGTTTTGGCATGAATGTGCATTTACATCATTGTATGAAAGAGAGAGAGAGAGAGAGAGAGAGAGAGAGAGAGAGAGAGAGAGAGAGAGAGAGAGAGAGAGAGAGCTGCCAGGGTTAACAGCTGGGGAAAACGAGGACAAGCAGTGCTGAGTGAAAGAACTGCGAGGTACATCACAAGTCTGGCTAGGTTTCTTTTCTAACACAGTAATAATAAATCATTCAGCTGGAAGCAGACCAATTCGTCATTTCTCTACCCAGCATGTTCACGATAACACCTAACCTTTTTCTGAACTGAGCTGAAGGGCTGAATGATTACGTTGGCTGCAACAAGACATTCTGCAACAGTGCAGACTTGTCGCAAAAACTACAGATAGTCTTCCATCAACTGAGCTGATAAATCGAGACCTATTGCGGTCATTGCTCACCATTCTCTTGAAGTGAAGTGTAATTCATTTGGAATTTAATGATGTTTTTTGGACCATTTTACATGATTAGCATTAGTGTTTTGTCGAATGAAAAAACATCATTAAGTTATACTGATGACACATCCAATAGAGAATGTGAAAGGCATGAAAAACGTTTCCAGAAACTATTACAAAGCCTGAGACAGCAACCAAGACCCAGACGATGAGACTGAGACTAACTACTGAGACACAGACCAAGAATGAGAATAAAATACCCTAACCAAAACAAAGTCCCAGACCAAGACGGTGCACCCAAAAGACTAATCCACACTGTGCGATATTTTTATAGTCCTTGCGTTTGTTGCTTGTCAGACTGTAACATGATCCTCATGTCACACTGTAGGATCTCAGTTGTCATAACGTCAGACTGTGCTACAGTCAAAAACTGATTACAACAAAAAAGCTCGTTCGAAGTTTGACATCATCAATCACTGACACTTTCAGACCCGCATTCTCTGGCTAATGGTAGCTAGCAGCAAATAAAAACAATTTATAGGTTAATTTTCCTGACATGCCTTGATAATAAAAACGTCATACACTCATTTTCCCTGCATAACTCAATAAGTTTCTCTTCCTTCTGTATTGCCCACTTGACTCGTTTCGACACTTTTTCCCTGAGTTGGTTTGAAGTTGTTGCGCGGTAACTGCATCATCAGGTTCGGCGCTCCTGCTGGTTAATGGTGTGACGGTCGGCGTTGGAGAAGTCCCACTGCCGGAAAAGTGTTTGAAATCTTCAGAATTTCCTTGGAGGATAAAACGATGTCGCACCAGAGAGAACAGATTTGAGCCTTAGATTATAGAAATCTTTTAGCATTTTTAAAAATTTGTCTAAGATGATCAAATCACAAAGTGTGCACCTGGCTTAATCTCACAGACTGAAATCAAGATACAGCACAGAGACCTGGATTTAGACTACAAATTCACACCAAAACTAAGCACTGGGACTCATTTCAGCACCCATAGCAAGACTTAGCACTGAAATTGAGACAAGACAAAGCAAAAGAGTCCGAAAGCAAAATCAAAAGCAGTCGAATCAATGATGACCCAAACCAAGACTAAGGACTAAAACCGAAATTTTTTCTCTTTGTTTTGGACTTAAGTCCACACAGAGACTTTCTTTCAGACAAGGAAAAAAGTAGCTTTTTGAAAACTATTTGATGTCACCCAAATGAGGATGGATTCCCCTTTTGAGTCTGGTTCCTCTAAAGGTTGGCAAATGTTGAGCTATTTTATGAGTTGCTCAGTAGCTCCTGGTTCCATAACCACAAATGACTGTATAAGACTGCAGAATGGACATTACTCATAATCTCACATTCCAGTGCTCATGTTAGTTCTCACTCTCCAGTGTTCTGTATTGCTTAATGACTATAATCACAGTCTTGATATCACCCAAATAAGGATGGGTTCCTCTCAAAGTTTCTTCCTCATAACATCTAAGGGAGTTTCTCCTTGCCACAGACACCACGGCTGCTCATTAGGGATAAACACACATCGTTCACCTTAACTGTTACATTCCGTAAAGCTGCTTTGAGACAATGTCTGTTGTAAAAAGTGCTATAGAAATAAACTTGACTCTGAAAACGGAAGTTTTTTTTTAAAACAATGACACGTTGTCTTATGATTTGCTCCTGCACAATACATTAAAATACACATTCCAGTGTGCAACTCTTGGGAAACGATTGAAAAGTTAAGTGCGGTTTTTAGAATAAAAACGCCATTTCAAACGAATCCGGATTAGTATAGACTTAGCCTGAGACTCAATACAAGAACTCATACCATGACCATACAGCAAAAAAAAAAAAAACCCACCAAAACCCAGACTAAGCAATAGAATCGGAACATAGACCTGGTCTGTACCACCATTTTGTACATCCATAACTGCCATTAAAATTTTAAAAATGATTCAGTCAATTGTCTAGTCAATTTGTTGCAGATCTATAATTCGAAGCCCCTCAGTTGTCATCAACCGAGCCATTCGTGGGCCAAGCTTGTGCCACTGAACTCTCCGCCACTCAGTGACTGAGCAGTTTTATAACCTCTATGCCCAAATCTCAGGCCTTTCTCACGAGTGGAGGTTACGGATCGGTCAATCCTATTAGACTCTGGAGTGTTTCCCTGCATTTATTTCCACTGTGTTTAAGGACACAGGATTAGTGTTGAGCGAAATGCGTGATAGTGAAGTGCAACAAAGCCATAATAAAGCCACTCTAAACTCCTGATAGTTTGCACTGGGTTCAGGAGAGAAACAATAGACATAGAACGCCAGTCTAAACTATCAAAATCCCCCTGCCAGTAGAAGCCATTCAAGTTTGGTGAGCTACTTTGTAGAGATGCAATTCATTGTCAAAACAGAGTGAAATGACTGAGCAGTGAACTCAGCAGGAATGTCTCTCAATGGAACATCCTTTCATAACTTCATAAAACTCCTTTGGTGGGGTAGATAATACTGGGGATGTGCGACGTACCAAAACGGTGTAGATGTGAAGACACCGGTAAACAGGAGAGAAGTCCACTAGATCCTGCACTGTTAACACCTGGGAATTGAAAAATCAAACATAGATCATAAGCTTGACATTATGACAAAGCAAAACACTCCCTTTTGTGACAGTGAACTCTACAGATAAAACAGGGGTCACCAAACTTTTGTCTGTAACGGCCACAACATTTTTCCTTTCTTTAATGGGTTGATCTGTATCAGAAAATTGACTACCAGTATTATTGTGGAGATTTTATGATGATTTAAAATGTATTTATTATGTCTCCTAAAGTAAGATTAGTTTATTTTGTTATGCACCATACAGACAAATGAGCATAACGTTTTAACAGATAAACAACCTATTAAAAAAGCGATATTACCATCATAATGACATTTTTTTTCATATTCACTGCTATTGAAATCATTTACTTACTAATGCATATGCATATTATTGGTGGGTGAATCTAACAAATGATTAGGCTACGGTAATAACTAGAGGTTACTGATCATTTGTATTATATTTGCCGATAACCGATTGATCAACCGATTTTAAAATGGATAGATAAAAACAAACATAACACTTAAATAGAACTGAAGTTTATTACAAAACTAAAAACAGTACTGTGTCATGGAAATGTGCCAAAGTAAATAAATATAGTTTTTAAATTAATAAATTATAAATAATAAATAATAATAAAGCGCTCTTTATGGACATCTTACGTGTAAAAACAAACAGCACGGGCCTCAGTGATTCGCCTCTACTGGCTGCTCATGGAATGACAGCCGACCGGAAGCCGGAAAAACTATCGGTATGGATTTTTTTGCCAATAGTTGATAGTTCCAGCAATCAACTATCAGTGCCTCGACATCTATTAATTACTAAAATCAATTTTTTTGAAAGCCAAACTTCATAATCAAACAGATATTATATGAGTAAATCAATTTTCAATATTTGTCTCTGACATTATTCGAATGTGGGGGCGGGACATATTCGACCCGTGGGCCGTAGTTTGGGGACCCCTGCTTTAAAACAACCAAATCTGCCATACTTCCTCATCGGCCTCCTCTTCGTCGACTGCTTCCTCGGCAACCAGGCCGTTGTGCTGAAGCGATGTTCTGCCATTGAGGCTGTACAGGGGTTTAGCGCAGCCGAGACTCGCCTGCTTGTGCACAGCGCTGATAAACGTCCTGTTCTGCTGAGCCTGGAACAGAACATCAGACCGGATGGAAAAACTCACTGAGTAGCAAAAGGTCACAAAGAACTACTAACTTACTCCTGGAAAGACAATGCATTTCTGTCGCCTTTGTTTAATGAGGTTCAATTCATTTATTATATATTTTTTCTCTCTGTATATTATAAAGTCATTTGTAACTCTAAAGCAAAGCTAAAAAAAAGCACACTCTCCTACCTGTCTCATTGTATTTTCACCGATCTTATCCGAGTGCTTTCTGATACTCTCCAGGAAGTCTTTCAGGTCCGACATTGAGATCTCCTTAATCTCCTCGCGGAGTTTAGGCAGCGTCTCGGCCATGATCTGACAAAAACGATACTGGCTCACTCGAGGAATAGAAATGTTCTCTAGCTGCTCCATGGTTTTCAGTGCAGCGTAGTATCTAGGACAGAGATCGAGAATGTCAATAAGGGCATTACTCAAGTACACGATAAGCTAAAGCTTATCTAACAAGTGAAGTAGGAGGCAAGTGGAGAATCTACAACACACAATAGAAACTTATCATGGTCATGTACTTTAATGTCAATACAATCGCACTAGAAATCACAGTAATGATTTCTAAAACTGTTTCCTTCACAGTGCAAATATGATAAAGCAATTGTGGAGCAAGTGTATAGTTAGTCATGCAATTTGGTACAATTTGGAGAAAAATTTATAATATTTCCATATGTTGTGTCTTTTAATTCCAGTATACAAGTAAAGTGCAACGAAGGTCTATTTTTCCAAAAATATCATGTGGAAGTATTTAGAAAACCCAACATGTATAACTAAACTAACTGTAAACTTGATTGAAATTTCTTTTCCATGTATCTAAAGCACAAATATAGCTTAAAGCCTTTCACATGCAAAAAGGAAGACTTTGTGGAAGATCTTAAGTGGCCTGCTATAGAGCTCTGACCACATTTGTAAAGTTCAAAAAGCATATTTTAATCAGGTTTCCACAAACCTTTTACAACCATGTCCGTCTTGATACACGCCTTTATTTAAAGCTGGGGTTTTATAAGCTGTGGTTTTTTAACGTGATTTTTCTAACATTAGATTGATATATTCTGATGATACCAAAGCCATCCATGGCCAGGACTAGAGGTCGACCGATCGTGGATTTTACTGATACCGATAGCTAGGTTGGATGGTACTTGCCGATAACCGTTTGATCACCTAATAGTTTTTAAAATGGATACTGGTTTTAAAAAACAAAAACACTCTATGTAAAGTAGTACTAAACATTATTAAAAACAAACAAACAAACCAACCAGTACTGAATCTTGAAAATGTGCAAAATGAAAATATGAATTTATAATTATATAATTAAAAAATATAAATAAGAAATATTATATAACGCTCTCCGTGCAGCGCACAGTCTCGAGTGTTTAAAACAGCCTGTGGTGTCAGTTATTCGCCTCTAGAGGCCGCTCTTGTAATGACAGTGTTCCTTTTCGGTTGCTCCAGCAACAGATGCAAGCCAGAAAACGGTATGGACTATCGGTGCTGATTAATCGCCAAAACCGATTCATTGGTTGAACTCTAACTAGGGCTATAAGAGGGCAGTGCTCTTAGGAAGGGGTGTCATGCACCATCTATGGACAACCTTGCATTAAAAGCAGTTTGGCTCAACCGAAATATCCTTCTATTATTATCGTATTACTTCTGTCTGCATGAATTTATGCCCAGCGAGATCCATTTCCGTTCCCACAGTGTAATATTTTTAGTTATAAACACATAAAAAATACATACATCTCTGTGGTTATACTTGGATTCTCTTTAGTCACCCATAGTACTTAATAGTTACTTGATATTTACTCTTTAGTGATTGTGGATCTAAGAAGAGCTGAATGTACAATATACAGTCTATAAAAGCACAAATGTTGTCCATTAAACTCATAATAGCGTCTGGCACTAGGTCACTGCAATACCTGTACGGTTTCTCATTAAGCAGACATTTCCTGATCATCCATATAAGTAAACACTTAAGCTGAAAAGTGAAGCTGATCCACAATATATGCTCATATTTCTTCCTAATGATGTTCCTGATGACACTTTCATTCCACTCAGCTTTTTCAATACACCCATTAACTAATGTTTGCACCAGATCGAGCTCTGTGCCCTTCCCAGGAAGCATTAGCGTGAAAGCGTCACCGCTTGAATAGAGCAGGTCCCGGCCGAGCCATTAGCGAGCAGGGGGCGACCCGCGCATTAACGCAAGTACGCGCTGTGCTAATTGACTCCATTTGGAAGAGGCCTGCGATGGGCGAGCTGCTGTAGGCTAGTGCTGTGAAGAAGGGCACATACAAGGTCAATTGTCCTTGCGTTTGAATAGGTTACTCATTTGATGATGTGTTATGACCGGCCGGGACGGAGCTAATGGACAAAGGAGGGTCATTATTTTGAGGTTCGGTGTGACCTTGCATTGACCCTGTGAGTCTTCTCTGGATGTAGCTTTACATCTTTTATCTGGTTTTTTTATAAACAAAATTTTTACCTCAAACAAAAACATGGTAAAACAACACATTTGAGGATGATAAGAATTGTTACCTTTTGGATTCAAGCTGTTCCTTCAATTTGCTGTACATTTCCAAAACTGTACAGAGACAGAACATGGGACAGGGGAAAATATTATTTGCATATACAACAATAATCACATTCAATATTTTACATTAATAATAAAAAAAAGTATTGAAGTATGAAGTATTGAAAAACTCGTTTTATCCCCTACATCTCTCACACAGGGAAACACAAACCCATTAGCTAACCCGCGTAAAAGCTTCAGTGTGCTGGTCAGCTCCATGTTTCCGTTTGAAAGAAATCTACCTGACTATGATAAAATGATAGGAAATATATTAAAATAATGCAAACACATTTAAATTCCCAGAGGTTGACTTCAGCCTCAGTCTGATGCATCCTGTCTGAACAAAGACATGGAGTTGTGAGTCCTTGACATATACTCAATCATTACGCAGCATTTTTACTACAAGTTTTTTTTTCTCTCTCTCGTCAAGTCTCTTTATTCAGCATGTTTATTTTCTCCAACCTGGACAAAAATATTGGGACTTTTCCAGCCGAATGCGTTTCTTCCCCAAACAATTATCACATAGTTGGAGGTACACAATTGTATAAAGTTTCTTTGAAACATGTTCCCTTTGCTTGAATTGGGAGACCCAAACCTGCTTCAGCAGTTACAATGTCTCTGTGCACAAAGCCAGCTTTATGGAGGTATGAGTTTTTCGGGTTGGAGTGGAAACTCTTGAGTGGCCTGCTACAGAGCTCAGACCTAAACCTTATTGAACACCTTTGCGATGAATTGGAACGCTGACTCCACCCAAGGCCTCCTCACCTCACCTACATCAGTACCCGCCTTTACTATCACCCTTGTAGCTGAATGAGCAAAAATCTCCACAAGCACACTCCAAAACCTACTGGAACACCTTCCCAGAAGAGTGGAGGTTATTATACCAGAAAAATGGGGATTTAATATCTACTGTCTTATATTGTCTGTATTGTCTGTATTGTCTTGTATAGTCTGTTTTTGTCTTGTTGTGTCTGTTTTGTCATGTATAGGTTTTTATTTATGTCTGTACTTTTGAGAGTAACAAACAGCTGGAACCAAATTCCTTGTGTGTGTCAACACACTTGGCCAATAAACCTGATTCTGATTCTGATTCTGATGAGATGTTCACAAAGCACATATGGACAGGTGTCTAAAAACCTGTCTATATAGTGTATGTCTTTATACTTAAAATGTATGTTGAGTAGTTGTTATAGTTACAGCATTTAGATGCATCCTGCTGTAATGAAGTATTAAAAACTACTGTATAGGTAGACGAAAGGGCGGATGAGAAACTGTGCTGTAATTGGGTACCTGATCATTTTGAAGCGCTAATAAAATGGACTGATTTTGAAGTCTATCATTATCATTAAAAACCTATGACCATTTGTTATTGTACTGTATTAAAATGTGATAAAAAGGTGTGTGTGTGGTGGTTATGCGACCGTCCTAAATCCCGAATCTTACCCGGAATACAGAGCTGCAGTTTCTCCACGGTTGTGGCCATGTTCCTCTGCTGAACCCTGCAGCGAATCACCTCTTCTGTCTGAGTTGTCACCTTATATAAGAGAGGGTCAAAGAGAACAGAGCCCTCGTAATTAATAAGACAGTTCGGTGGGTCCTATCAAACAGTGGAAAGTGTTTGGAAAAGCCGCCCGTGGCAGCACCGTACCTCTCGCCCGGCGTCTTGAAGTCTTCGATTGGTGTCGGTCACTTGGCCCTTAAAACATAAGATCACTTTGGTTAGGCCAAAAAAAAATGCACAATGGCACCGTTGTAGCTGCTCACCCTCATAATCAGATCATGCTTGATGAGGAGTCGGGAACAAAGGGATGCAAATTCAAATTAAACTGTGCAGCGGGAACATGAACTTTTGTTCGGCGCAGAGCTATTAAGCGCGATAATCGCTTATGACAGCCCTTTCTAACAGATTCTGTGACAAACTTCTCGATTCCACTTGGGATTTTTGAACTCCGGTTGCTCCTCCGGCTTCTGTCAAACAATTCAAATCGATGACCCAATTGACCACTGGGCCCCATTCTGATAACCTCAATGAGCTCTATGAGCCATTCAAGAAACGGATTGCATTTTCTGGTAATTAAGCCTTCGTATTCTGTACATTTTTAGCTGATTGGAAAACGCCGGGTAGCTGATTAAGGTGAAGGGACCGCGTGACCGTGGACTTTCCCACAGAGCACACATCCCATTAGGTCATCGTAATAAGAAAGGGCATTTCTGGGTTTATTAAAACTCTAATTAATCCTCGGACAAAGAGGGTACGGTGACCCCGCTGATGCAGGGTCTGCCCTCTTGTTATCTGAATATGCTTTATATAATTAAAAGCTTTAGTGAGACACTCCCTGTGCATCTTCCCCTCTCAGATGTGTAAAGAGAGCTAAAGAGGGTTGGCCTCCGATTTCGGCACGGAGCAGCTTCCAAACTTCTCATCATTGTTTTTGCTTATAGGTTAAATTCATGGTTGCCATTCATAAGCTTTACCACAGATCATAAACATATAGCTTCTGCATTACAAATAAGTGGCATGTGCTAAAACCTTTTAAGATGTTTTTACGATAAAAGTGCATTTTGGCTCTAACAAAAAACTTCAGAACATACAGAAAACGTCTTAAGGAATATCTTGCATATTTGAGCAAGACAATGATAACTGCATCTATTACAATAGCACGACGCATAGTTGAAGAGTCCGGATGCTGAACTTTCCCGCCTTTCACCATTTGAAAACATTCGACGCAGCAAGAAACAAAAAATACAACAAAGGACACTCCGAACTGTTGAGCAGCTAGAATCCTGTATCAAACCCATATGGGACAACATTCCTCTGCAAACACTTCAGCAACTGGTCTCCTCCGTTCCCAGATGTATACAGACAAAGGACGTGATGCTACACATTGGTAAACATGGCCCCGTCCCGACTTAATGAGACCTGTTGCAGCCATTAAATCCAAAAATGACCTTAATTTTCCTTAAAATGGTATACGTTCTCAGTTTAAACATGTTTTTGTTTTGTTTTGCTGTGAATAAACTACAGATTTATAAGATGAAACTACAGCTTCATCACTTTTACAAAGCGCTGACACCTGAGACTCCGTCTAAAAACAGAAATTTTGAAATCATTGGAAAATAAATCAATTTAAGACCTGCTACTTTTTGGTAAACAGATCCACCTATTTCACGACCCGTTCGGTGAACTCTGTTTAACGTCGAGGGCGGCAAATGAATGGAGCTTGAATGCCATCTTAATCCTGCCCTGAAGCCTCTGACATTCCTGAAGCTGAGAAGAATTCAAATCAATACCGACCATGTGGACGGACCAAGACTTTAAATGTGCTGCTCATTTGCTTTACTCAATTTTCATATTTTCCCCACATACACACCTCAAAATCTGTTTCTAAATGTTTGTACACTAGTTTTATAAAATATGGAAAAATGTACTGGGACACCTGACCTTTTCCAGCCATATGCCTTTCTTTCCCAAACTGTTACTACAAACTGCATCCAGAATGCTCTTAAAAAGTCTCTCATTTCTAGTCAGGAAGCTACAGAGCCAAATCTCAGTAGGCAATAAGAGCAAAGGGGAGGTTAAGCCTCTTCCCACTCAAGTCAGGCAGCGCATTCATAAACCATCACCGAAAGGGAAACATAGAAAATGATGAATGAAAAGAATAAAGTATACTGAAGACCATATTCAATCTTTGCCACTGAAATCACCGTTCTCACCGTTTCTCTGTAAAAAAAAACCAGGTTTCCATTAAACCTGATGCACTCGACTATATTTTCCATTGACTGCTAACATTTAATATTTACATGAAATACCAGCAAAGCTCACAAAACCTATAAAATCAGTTGCCACACACATTCTCCCATCAGGATTCTCGCTAATACAAATTTTCTAATATTCAGAGACATGGTATTATTATTAATATGGAGAGACCTCTTTTAAGCTTGTATTAAAGTGACCAGTCAGCTTACCATCAGCTTCTCTGCATCCGCTCGGACCTTCAGGAGCTCTGTGATGGCGTCGACGAATCCCTGATGATGGAAGTTGCACATCTTCTCAATCTCTCGGTCATGGTTCCGTATTCGTGCATCCAGTTTTTCCATAAACCGCTTGTGTGCGTTCGGCTGGTCATCGTACACGGATCTGAAAACGAGGTATAGTTAGATGTTTATTAGGAACGTGCTTTCTTTAACGTGAGCATGATGAATTGTTTTTTTTTTTACATGAAACACCTGCAATTTATTGTACACTAAATGGACAAAAGTTCGCATGAGCTTTTTGAACCTTCCACATTTATTCCCCATTTGCCGTTATAATAACGTCCACTCTTCTGGGGGAGATGTTCCACTAGACTTTGGTGTGTGCCTGTAAAGATTTGTGCTCATTCAGCCACAAAGTCAGGTAGTTGAGGTGAGGAGGCCTGGGGTGCACTCCAATACATCCTAAAGGTGTTCAACAGGGTTTTATAGCAGACCACTTATCTTCCACTCTAGCCCATGTAAAGAATATCTTCATGGAGCTTCCCTTGTGCACAGTGACACTGTCCTGCCGGATCAGGTTTGGGTCTCCTATTTCAAGTGAAGGGAAATTTTCATCCTACCGCATCCAAAGACGTCCTAGACAATTGTATGTCTCCAACTTTGCGGTAACAGTTGGGGAAATAACCAAATATGGCTGGAAAAGTCAGCCGTCCCATTACATTGGATATATGGTCTAGGTTTAATTTATTTAAACAAAATGAGTGCACATTTGTTCAATCCTTAACTATACCTTAAGAAACAAACTGCACAAGCAAACAAGATCTGTATTAGCATAACTGTTTCAATAGCGAAAGTTCGTTTCCAATATTTAAAGTTCATATATTTAATATTTAAAAATACCATTGTGATTTTTTTTATTAATAGTAAAGTATTCATGACCACATCCTGCAAATGTGCCTGTGATGCTAAGAATTTCAGCAAGATACCAGTAGATGATCATGTTAACATTTCTACACGTTTCAAAATCTAGTTCTGTACAGACATTTACTATGCAGGAAATCTAATAATAAAAAAAGGTGATGGTTTGTAGCTTTGCTCAATGTACAAATTGTCACTTGGCGTACCAAATGCCGGTAATTGTGGTTAAAATTCTGAGATTTGCATCGGCGCATCGACATTAAAGTTAACGATGTGATTTGCGTCGGTAAAAACGGATTTATTCATGTGTAATTCTTAGTAGATGCGCTACACTTTTATTATTTAGAAAGTGACCGATCATTTTGTGACCGATATTTTCTACCTAGATTGATTTCTCCTCGCTAAACTGTTTCCCAAGCGCCTTCTCTCAGAAACACTGCTGCTGAGTGAATGACGTACCACAACACAATATGAATGTCTTTAAAATCACAAAGAACACAGATTAACATGGCAGAGGTAGAGCTGCGTCTTCCCGGAGACAGAAAAGACAAAGAACGTCTGGTTTTATTACTTAAGAACATTTATTATTTTGTGTGACTGAACTAAAGAAATAAAAGAACTATCTGTACCATATTGCATTGCACAGCATCATAGTGCATTGAATCATATCGTGTTGAATCAAATCGAAATCGGATCGAGGTTAAAATTCTGTTTACTTGACTCCGTCCGAATGCGATTTTTCATCCTGACGTGGTTGACGGGTTTTGTTCCAGTTCCGGCCAACTGAAAACGAGAAACAGATTCAGAACCAAACACGACATGTGTTTTGGATTGCGGGTGATCGTCGAATGAGAGAACACCGGATATGATTCGCAAAACATGCTCAGCGCCAGCACCGTGTTCTCTATGCTTGAGTGATTTTTGTCATTTCTACACATACCTGGCACAGATCCGTTTATTTCCCAATCATTTTCCAATTTCTCCTCATTCAGTGAGTTTCAGGCGTACATTTAGGAGTACATATCTGACTCTACAGGCCTCTCAGACAAAGTTGTTTTTGCTTTTTGTAACCTAAAATTATGCAGACTGTAAAACCAAACCTCGGGGGACTGACCAACGTGAAATTGTACCACGATGCCGCTCCAAACGATGGCAGCTCCGATTCCGGGGAGTGGCATCAGTATTAAGGTAATGTACTGTCCTTGCAGAACTCGGCAAAAGCTGGAAAGGAAATTTAAACAGGTGTTTCATGCTGTGTTGAGGGCTGCTGGAGTGTTTGTGTGCTTCACCTCTCTGGCTGTGACTCAGATGCTCCAGATGGCTGTGCACAGGGTCATGCTCACTGCGCACACGTTACATAAGATCTGAACTCACAACCTTCTGGTCATTTGAGCATCAGCATAAAATCACAGAGCCTTCGACATGATCATTGCTCTGCAGAATCATCATTGCTTTCACACCACTGTGACGGAATAAATAACATGCATGCGCTTCTATTTGAAATACGTACGATGAATATTCAATACGCTCCCAATTATCTTTCATTCTCACAAATCCGATGGTACAAAACACACCGAAACTGTGCTGCACATCTAATCCACCTGAACTGACGCTGCAAACGGATTCGATTAGTGCTCCAAGAGCGCCTCCTTGTGGCTCTGAATGGTCAAATCATTCTCCTGTTACTCCACCGATTATGGTTTATTGCTTTCCAAACTGTAGTTCACATCACTGAGCTACATGTCTGGATTGTACCCGTTGTATTTGTTCATCAAAAAGAATCTATATATAACGATATTTACCTCAGCATTTCCCAGAGAAACAGGGTGTTGGCTGTGACTGTGGTCAGGTGTCATTTGTTTAGCAAATCTCAATGCAAACAACCCAGAGCTTCAGCCAGACAACAGACGAGAAGAAGGTCATACAGGGCTGAACACACGCCATTTGTTTTCATATAAATACACGCAGTAAATGGATTGTGAAGGTCTTGTGAAAGTGCTGGACTTTGAGCTGTTGTCATAGTAATCAAAACAGAACTATATGATGATTATACGTTTTATTACATAAGATTTATAAACACCACAGTGCTGTTCAATTCTCCATTCTGATTAGTCAGAAATCGTTCAATTACTGTAATGAAAGTAAATCCAATCACATGTATATAATATTATAGTACAGCACTATATTGAGTGTCGGCCATTCTGTAGCAGTGTCAAAGCTCTGACTGAACAAATCTGTTCCTGACAATACCCAAAATGCACTCTAATTGCGTGTGTACATCCGACGTACACTCCTCAAAAGAAAATCTTCTCAGGAAAAGACGTAAAACCAGAACGAGCAAGAACAAGTATATTTAATGCCGTTTACCTCAGGATTCAGCTTGAGGATGCTGACAGGACCCCTCCCCCAAAAAAAAATGTCTCAATGGAAATGTACCCATAATGTCCCCACATAAAATTGTTCTGGACAAAATGTTTATATATTTTCTAATTCTTTTTAGTCTTTAATTAATTTTAATTAATTAATTTTTTTTTTATATAAATCGAACACCAATGTGAAAGAGTTTTTGACAAATTTCTGCTGTTTCCATTTTTTTCAATAATAATTTCTATAAGATACGCAATAGCGAATAAACATGACAATCCAGTTGTTTTGCTCTCTTTATAATGAACAATATACTATAAACGATATTCTGCATATTAATGCATGGTATTAACCTTCATAAAGAAACGTATCAGACCACCGGTGTCTGAATATGATTACTCATTTTCATTCCTTTCTTCCCATATCGTGAAGACAACATTTGAAGACCACTTTTCCTCAGACTACTTACTATAAAAATACGTATTCTTATAGTTTATTTGCAGTAAGGCTACTTTTACTGAGATACTTTTACTGAGATCACAAAATGCAAATACCAGTGAAGATGAATACACTTGAGAAGTTTAAAACCCTGACCCAAGTGGACAAATACGGCAAGTTCAGGTACAAGCCACACTGCAGTGTTCCTGCAACCGTTTCCACACAGGAAGTGAAGTCTGAGGGTTCAGGCTGCAGGTGCTTCCTGTGAATCCGGTACAGCTTTTGGTTAGGAGGTAGTGGAAGCTGGATGGGGGCTTAACATCTCGTATAAAAAAAAAAGGGGGGGAAAGGGAAACACAAGCTGTTACTATTTGGACAGTAAATCTCGCCACTGAACAAGTTCTTTATATGAAAGCTAGACTTCTATTAAGGAAGCCAAGACAGGAACAGAGGAAACAATACTTTCTTATGTATATGACTTTAAGTTGAAAATGTGAAAGCTCGTCAGATTCAGATGAAGAGACAGAAAGGACACCAATTCAACCCAGAAGCAACGTTAACATTTAAGCTACCCTTCCAGCTATCGTATGTGCTACAAAATGCTTTAAAGTGCTATAAAAGTGATCATGTCCTAGTAGCCATGGCATCTCCGTGTATTGGCCACGTCACTAACCACACACACCTGATTCAACTTTAGTATTCACAACTGTTTCATTTTAACGCATGTACAAAGCCTCACCCTTTACATACTTTATAATGAAGGTTTATCATGAAACAGATCATTTGGCCATATTGTGTCTGAAATATCACTAGATATTACTTTATAAAACTGACGTAATCATGAGGTTATACTGAACATGGGCAAAAGTGTGATTCAGTGTAACCGCAGTGTGGCCTGTATGATACTGTTTAAATGTCCTAATTATTAAATCAATTTATTTGGTACACATAGAGTGCAACATTTTACAGAACAGACTATGGACAGAGTGAGGGATGGGGTTTGGGGCAAAAAAAAATAATAATTGAAAAACCCTAAAATAAATGAATAAATAAAGAAGTCTTCCCAGCTAATTTTCTTACACAACCACACAAACTCTACCTCAGGCAACCACTGTATAATTTTGTAATACACTTTAATTTGAACATGCTGTAACTATAGAGTGTGTGATTCGAATTCTCAGGACCTGCTGTACTGTATTCATCTGACTGACAGTTGAAAAGAAAAGATAAAAAGTAATAAAGTACATCATATCCAGTAAAGCTTCTTATAACCCTCCTGCAATGATAATTAAATCTTTTTACTAGGACATTTTACTAAAAACACTTTAAGACCGAAAAGCACAGCTCGTAGATAAAATAGTCAGCCATGACTTTGGTCAAAGTCGCAAACATAAAAATATAAAACATTTTCGGAAATACATTAAATATGAAGGCTATAGTTCTCTCATTATCTAAGCCTGTCTGTCTGTCTGTCTGTCTGTCTGTCTGTCTGTCTGTCTGTCTGTCTATCTATCTATTTACTAATTATTCATCCAGTCACCAGGAATTCACATATTTTTATTCATTTATCCGTCCATCCTATCTATATATCTATGGCTATGTAATTCATCCAATCAACAAGAATTCACATAGTTTTATCTATTCATCTATTTATCTCACTATCCATCTATTAATGCCTATTCTTTAATTCAGTTCCGAGGAATTCTTCTTCTTCTTTCCGCTTCTCCCATTAGGGGTCGCCACAGCATATCATCCGTCTCCACACCCCCCTGTCCTCTACATCTGCCTCTTTCAAACCAACTACCTGCATGTCTTCCCTCACCACATCCATAAACCTCCTCATTGGTCTTCTTTTTTTTCCTCCTTCCTGGTGTCTCCATTCTCAGCATTCTTCTACCAATATACCCTCCTCTGCACATGTCCAAACCATCTCAATCTCGCCTCCCTCACCTTGTCTCCAAAACGTCCGACATGGGCTGTCCCTCCAATAAACTCATTACTAATCCTGTCCATCCTCATCCCTCTTAACGAAAACCTCAACATCTTCCGCTCTGCTACCTCCAGCTCCGCCTCCTGTCTTTTACTCAATGCCACTGTCTCTAATCCATACAACATCGCAGGTCTCACCACAGTCCTATAAACTTTCCTTTCACTCTCACAGATACTCTTCTATCACAAATCACTCCTGCTATCACTCTTCTCCACCCACTCCACCCTGCCTGCACTCTTTTCTTCATTAATGCATGTAACTCGCTCACCTAACATTATGTTATATTAACTTTGCACATGTGGAAAGATGATAAAACATATGCCCCCTCATCCAGACATCATAAGCTTGAATCCCACTGCTGACACAGACATTCCAGAGTCTAAAACGGCGTTCACAGAGACATTCTTTTTCAATGTGAGCTGTCAACTTGAGAAGGTATCATTGGCGACTAGATGTGGGAAAAAAAAAACCGAGAACAGTTTAACGTTATGCAACTATGAAGCAACTTGGTACATCGACTAGCAGTGGGTGAGAAGACTGATTGCTGATCTGCTGATTTGTGGAATG
This sequence comes from Silurus meridionalis, assembly GCF_014805685.1. Taxonomy (NCBI): domain Eukaryota; kingdom Metazoa; phylum Chordata; class Actinopteri; order Siluriformes; family Siluridae; genus Silurus; species Silurus meridionalis. The sequence continues at coordinate 6,955,996 of NC_060890.1, read as the reverse complement.
GTAACGGCGTCAGTCCCCGATAGATAAAAAAAACACCTGATGACATCACAGTACAGCCACTGGTAAATTGTGTGAAAGTAAAGTTGGCTCACTTTCACTCACTCTCCACCCTCATACTTTTCTCCATCCATACATGGCCATGTATCCATCCAGTCATCAGGGATTCATAGAATTGTTTCCCTCCATTGAGTAAAAAGTAACCAATCAGGGGTGTCTGTGTACATGTGGAAGAGGGCTGATAGCCTCCAGCCTTCCGATTTCAAAGCTGTTGTGAGAATAAGCAAAACCTTACTGGAAGGTTGGAATTGGTCCAGACTAAACTGGTAGAAAATCTGATGGAAAGACCTCATATCAGCATGCCTCAGCAGTTTCTCAGCACGCATGCTTCCTTCCACAAGAGAGACGATTAAAGGAACAGATGAACCCTGTTTCGCCGGAGCGATGCTTTTCTGTATTTTTCCCACCTTTCAATTTAACATGGAGCGTGAAAGTCACAAATGCCTGTAGCACACAATTCAGTCAGTAAATGATTCAACATGCCTAGAGCTTTTTTTTCCCCCTAAAAAACAATTCTTTAGAAAATGCTGATGCTTCCAGAAGTGTGGAGAGAGACAGCGAGCGTCGGCATCGCCTCGACCCGAACGTTTCCTCCTTCCTGTTATTGCAAAGAGTGAAAAGACATTCCTTCCTGTCTTCTTTTAGACCAAACGGTGAACCTTTTCCGCTTCTGTTCCATTCGCAAGCAGGAAACACGCTTTAATGACCGCTCGTAAAAACGCAAACTCCAACAGAGACGATCGCTCAAGCTGTATTTGGATCATCTACAGAATAACCAAAGCCATGCTGATGAAAGATCAGCGATTGGTTAAATTTGTTTGTAGGCGTGGTTACCGCGCAGGATTCATTAAAGGGCGTGCTAATGCAGGATAGTAATCAGTGACATGGTAATGTAATGTAAAGCAGATCGACCATGACACCTGAAAGTTATTATCCGATAGCAAAACTCAACACTGACACGTTTTATTCTTCTTATACCACAGCCACATGTTTATTATTAATAAAACAGAGACTCCTTGTTGATTTTATTCCTTTATGGTTGCATTTCAAGTTGTAGAGTGTCTGTGACTTCCTGTTGTCTTTGGTCGTAGCAGCTGTAAATGGTCTTTCAGTGGTAGATTAGTGGTTAAGGGTTACTCTGGGTTACTGATCAGAAGGTCGGGAGATTAAGCTGCCACTGTTGTGCCCTTGAGCAAAGACTTTAACCCTCTGTGCTCCACGGTGGTTGTATCCTGGCTGACCCTGAGCTCTGACCTCTGACCACGCTTTGAACCGCGGCTTAAACAATGAAGCGGCTAATTTATGGATTTTTCCTGGGTTTTTTCCGGTTTCACAAACTTCAAGTCAAAAAACTGAGCCCCATAACATTAGACTAATGACATTGCAGAACGGGTTCAGGTGAACCAATGAAACTCTTTATATTAAATCAGATGCGCTCCCACTGAATCGGGCCGCACCACATCATAAATATGAAAGATGTGCCTCTGACGTTTGACCTGCCGCTCACTCGGACTGTCTACAGGAAATGTGAATCATTCGTCACGCTGAAAACAACCGGGCATGAAAAAACACACTTCACCTGTGTTCTGAGCTGCACGGCATCGGGAGAAAAGATTCACCAATGGTGATTTTTAAACGCACGACGATGCCAAAAGAAAAACTCCCGAGAGAAATAGTTGTGAAAGGAAGGAGGAAGACAGTGGAACAATGACTTTCTTGGTAGGCTACTGTTTAGATACAAGCCGTGTAACAGACACTGTCTTTCGTTAAAGCCTGTGTAAAGTTTATTAGTTTCAGTGTAGGAACCTGCGGCTTATAGACAGGTGCGGCGTATTTATGTTCAAAATAAAAATCTGTGTAAAATTCAGTGGGCGTGGCTTATATATGGGTGCGCTTTATAGTCCAGAAATTACGGTACTTATTTTCCCTGTTTCTTTGTTTGTACGCTATTTTGAATCTGCAACCTAGAAAACCGGTGTTGATTTATTCATTGATAGATTTTGTACGGAGCTCTGGATAACGGCGCCTGCTAACCAATAGCGGTTCTTACTTTCTCTTAATTTCTCGGAAACTCCTCTTTCTTGAAGACTTCCCAGTGACGGAAAAAGCTTTACCTCTGACTGTTGCACTGACACTGGAGACTCCACATCAACAACGACACCCAGGCAAAGGAGCAAGAGCGTATTAGAACGAATGCCGCATCATCACCTTCTGACCAATCAGAATGGAGAATTCCGTGCTTTGGGTTGAACTTTATTAAAGAATAACGGGTAACGCCATTATTCCATAGTTGTAAGCGTGAGATGGGAAACCGTATGTTTTGGATTTGACTTGAGAAAAGGACGTGCCTACTATAAAAGCAACCTACTTCTTCCTGGACATCTAATCAAACATATACTTGTCTTTACCTAATACTAAATTCATCTGGTATTTCATCAAATCTACTTCCTTGAAACATAAGAGCTTGTGAAGAAAACAGAAGTCACAATGTTCACCTTAACACCATGTAAAGCCGATGAAGTTTTTTGCAACAATCTTTACAATATGTATGTTTGATCATTTTTACCACCTTTGAGCAGGATCTTGCTCAGGGGCTCAAGAGTGATCGTTTAGAGGCACTGGGATATGACAGAAGTCCAAACTTTACCCACTGTGCTACCATTTCCCCTAGCTAGAATATGATCTAAAAGGGGAAAAAGCCAGATAACTTCCCCTAGTAGATACTACGTTCTGTTATAGAGGAACATCACAAAGCTACAAACACTGCTGAAGTGGAAGTTACGCATAAACAGATCTCCGTGTTGCCAAATTTGTGGTTCTGACATTGAACTGGCCCTCAAGGTTTTAATCAGTTTCTGTTACAGGATGTTGTTTTTGGCGCTGGATCAGAATTAAGTGTCAAAAGATATTAATGTTTTTAAACCTTATTTATATTAGCATTTTTTTGCTGATTCATAAAACGTGCCATTTGCTCTGATCAGAGTGAAACGCTAGGATCATAAAGCTCGGTTTGGGGGCGGTGTGATGGTGCAGGTGCGACTCATTCTGACTAGCAGGTATCGGGTTACAAATTAAATAGATTACAGTCACGTGCTTCTCTGCTACGACACACATCTAATCAGCAACCTAAAGGTTTTTTGACAATCAGGCAAAAATCAGATCTGAATCAGGTAGGAATCAGGCAGGAATCAGATCTGAATCAGGTAGGAATCAGGCAGGAATCAGATCTGAATCAGGTAGGAATCAGACAGGAATCAGGTAGGATTCATGTAGGAATCAGGTAGAAATCAGATCTGAATCAGGCAGGAATCAGATCTGAATCAGGCAGGAGCAGGTAGGAATAAGGCAGGAATCAGGTAGGAATAAGGCAGGAATCAGATCTGAATCAGGCAGGAATCAGGCAGGAATCAGGTAGGAATCAGGTAGGAATCAGGCAGGAATCAGGCAGGAATCAGGCAGGAATCATGTAGGAATCAGGCAGGAGTGTGTGTGTGTGTGTGTGTGTGTGTGTGTGTGTGTGTGTGTGTGTGTGTGTGTGTGTGTGATGAGCACAGTAATATTGTAAATAAAGCTGTCACAGGGGGTTCCTCAAGTTCCTCGTCATTCTAACACCTGCCCATGAGCTGTTCAGAGGCGATACTGATGTTGGTTATGATGAAGAATCTCTCAGGCCAGATGGAGCTCAGCTCAGTGTGTTTAAGATGCTGATCCTTAGCCTCATCTATTCCTCTTCCTCCTCTTCCTGTCCCTATATCACTTCCTCTCTGACTCGAATGAACAAGAGACATTTAATCAACCCGGGAGAAATGAAGCAGTTCTTCATGACCATGTCAGTATGGAGTAGAGCTCCAACCAACCAACCACACACACACACACACACACACACACACAATCTCTCTCTATGACGTTAGCTGGCTAGCTGCTTTAGCAAACAAAGGCCCAACTCCATCTTCCTTTCCAGCACAGAGGACAGAGCACAGAGGACAGAGCACACAGTCATACCCGACATGCACAACAACGAGCTGAAACCTCCTACCGAAGGGTCGGACCGATACAGGCCGTGTCCGTGCTCTCGATTTCCTGCAGGATGCGCTCATGCTCGGTGATACTCTCCAGGGTTTCACTCTCCGCCATGTTGTTCTATCTTCATCACAGCGACACTTTATGACAATGCGGCCTGAACGCGCAGTGACCAGCGTCCGCCGACAGGGGGGGAGAGTGAGACCTGAGGACGGCGCATTAAACAAAATCAATCCGCCCTAGATAAGTGCACTACATAGAGCACAAAATAACGGTTCGCAAACCCTACATTTAGGGCACTAGGTATCCGATTGGGAGCGACCAGGAATCTAACAGTGCACTGCGTTTAGTAACAGTGGGCTGGAGATGGGGGTGTTGTGTAAGGTGTGATTACTGTCTGATGTGGTGAAGGACATTTCACTGAGGAACTAGAGCCAAGAGCACATGATAATACTTACACCTATGGATTTATAAAATAACAATATAATACAAAAGTGATGTTTGTTATACACTACCGCACTGTCAAGTGAGTTCTCCCTTAGTGCATTCTCACATGCTCATTTTCATCATCATCATCATCATCATCATCATCATCATCATTATCACCATCATTATCAGTATCATCATCATCATCATCATCATCATCATCATCATCATCATTATTATCATCATCATCATCATCATCATCATCATCATCATCATTATCAGTATCATCAATATGCATATTTTTTATTATTGTTAGTATTAGTAGTAGAGGTAGTAGTGTGGAAAAGTGTGGGGTAAAATGTGATAACAACAACAACAACAACAACAACAATAATAATAATAATAATAATAAAGCCAAAATATACACAAAATTTAGATTTTATTATTGTTATTATTATTATTATTATTATTATTATTATTATTATTATTATTATTATACTTTTACTATTAAACATGTTACCATTAAAAATAATAATTATTATTGGTTGTGGAAATAGTATTTTTTTTGTAAATTAACAAAATATAGTCATATCATAATCATAATAATAATAGACTTTAATAAACACAGGGTTTAAATGCTTAAATACTACTACTATTAATAATACTACTAATAATACTATTACTATGACTATTATTAATACCACAACTACTACTATTATTATTATTATTTCTAATACTATAACTATTATTACTTTTACTATTACACTACTACTAATAATAATATTTAAGCAGAAGAAGAATTTTATTCATTGTATTATATGTTCAGTGGGGGAAATAATTATTTACAAAGATTGCATTACAAAAACCCCTTAAAAATAAATAAACAGTCTAGAAGTTTTATGGTAGGACAGACTAAATATAAAAATAATAATAATAATAATAATAATAATAATAATGTAAATAAAGGTTCCAAATTCCCAAATGAGTCCTGTACCTTTTAGAAAGTGCTCCCAATATCAACTCGTTATGTGTATAAAAGAGACCGTCACAGAATCAAAATCTTCCATTCAAACCTCTTCACCACCACGGGCAAGACCAAAAAAACTGTCAAAGAACATCAGGGACAAGATTGTAGACCTTCACAAGACTGGAATGTAGAGTAAGACAGAGTACATGTGTGTGAATGAGAGAAGAGATGGAGAAGGTGGAGGAGTTCAGGTACCTGGGATCAACAGTGCAAAGTAATGGAGAGTGTGTTAGAGAAGTGAAGAAAAGAGTGCAGGCAGGGTGGAGTGGGTGGAGAAGAGTGATAGCAGGAGTGATTTGTGATAGAAGAGTATCTGCAAGAGTGAAAGGGAAAGTTTATAGGACTGTGGTGAGACCTGTGATGTTGTATGTTTTAGAGACAGTGGCATTGAGTAAAATACAGGAGGTGGAGCTGGAGGTAGCAGAGCTGAAGATTTTGAGATTTTCGTTGATTAGTGACAACGATGGACAGGATTAGAAATGAGTTTATTAGAGGGACAGCGCACGTAGGATGTTTTGGAGACAAGGTGAGGGAGGTGAGATTGAGATGGTTTGGACATGTGCAGAGGAGGGACATGGGGTATATCGGTAGGAGAATGCTGAGGATGGAGCCACCAGGAAGGAGGAAAAGAGAAAGACCAAGGAGGAGGTTTATGGATGTGTTGAGGGAAGACATGCAGGTAGATGGGTTGAAAGAGGCAGATGTAGAGGACAGGGGGGTATGGAGACAGATGATCTGCTGTGGGGACCCCTAATGGGAGCAGCCAAAAGAAGAAGAAGAAGAAGAAGAAGAAGAAGATATATATATATATATATATATATATATATATATATATATATATATATATAAGATAGATATATATATATTTAAAACCTACTAAACATAATAACAAATCATTCTAAACAGATGAGCCTTAAGTAGTAACTAATAAGATAGTAATAACCTGAAGTGACAGATGTTTCAATTTTACTCTATTTCATTCTATCACTTTATTTAACAGTTCTAAACTGTGTGGCGTAGTTTGTTAAACAATCAGCACCATGTGAAACTGGACAGATGATAAAGAAACCAGTCATAATAAAGAATATAAACGATATAAGAATATAAAAAGTCTGTGATTTCATGAAAACAATAAACTCATGATATGGATAATTTACCTTAAGGTTGTCCCCAATGCCAAATCTACTGACTCAAGTTCTGCAAAAACGTTGCCGTAGACTTTTTCCTCTCGAACATCCTCGTCTGGAGGACTCGGTGACGGAGCCCTCGCTCTGCTGCTCTCCATGATCCTGTCACAATCACAAGTGTGTGAAAGTCAACTAAGTTTCAGACAGGATAGCCAAGAGACCAGAGTCAGCAGAAAACTGCAACGTCTGCAAAAACCCCCAGAAAAAAAAGGCCTGTCCTCGTGATCCTCAGTACTTTGAATCCTACATAGCAGCAGTTATTGCTGTTTTGTTAAATATTTCCTCACACTTTTTACTGAGGTGGAGCTGTAAAGATGTGTGTGTGTGTGTGTGTGTGTGTGTGTGTGTGTGTGTGTGTGTGTGAGACACATCTATCCATGAGCATTTCTCTGTCCATGCCTAAAACATCTTTTAGCAGCTCTGATATTGAGTCTGGAGATCTCAAATCCAGTCCCTCTGCTACGTGCAGTATTGTGATATATGACCTCCTCATCCTACCCTCCAGATCAGTACACTTCTCTTATCCAGATCAGTACACTTCTCTTATCCAGATCAGTACACTTCTCTAGTCCAGATCAGTACACTTCTCTAGTCCAGATCAGTACACTTCTCTAGTCCAGATCAGTACACTTCTCTAGTTCAGATCAGTACACTTCTCTAGTCCAGATCAGTACACTTCTCTAGTCCAGATCAGTACACTTCTCTAGTCCAGATCAGTACACTTCAGTCCAGATCAGTACACTTCTAGTCCAGATCAGTACACTTCTCTTGTCCAGATCAGTACACTTCCCTAGTCCAGATCAGTACACGTCCCTAGTCCATATCAGTACACTTCTCTAGTCCATATCAGTACACTTCTCTTGTTCAGATCAGTACACTTCTCTAGTTCAGATCAGTACACTTCTCTAGTTTATATCAGTACACTACCTTTGTCCATATCAGTACACTTCTCTTATCTAGATCAGTACACTTCTCTTGTCCATATCAGTACACTTCCCTAGTCCATATCAGTACACTTCTCTAGTTCAGATCAGTACACTTCTCTTGTCCATATAAATACACTTCTCTAGTTTATATCAGTACACTTCCTTTTTCCATATCAGTACACTTCTCTTGTCCAGATCAGTACACTTCCCTAGTCCAGATCAGTACACGTCCCTAGTCCATATCAGTACACTTCTCTAGTTCAGATCAGTACACTTCTCTAGTCCATATCAGTACACTTCTCTAGTTCAGATCTGTACACTTCTCTTGTCCATATTAGTACACTTCTCTAGTTTATATCAGTACACTTCCTTTGTCCATATCAGTACACTTCTCTTGTCCATATCAGTACACTTCCCTTGTCCATATCAGTACACTTCCTTTGTCCATATCAGTACACTTCTCTTATCTAGATCAGTACACTTCTCTAGTCCAGATCAGTACACTTCTTTTGCAAGAAATATATTTTTAATATATTAAAAATATATAATCTATCTATCTATCTATCTATCTATCTATCTATCTATCTATCTATCTATCTATCTATCTATCTATCTATCTATCTATCTATCTATCTATCTATCATCCCCCTCCCCTACATTAAATGTTAGTTAGTGTTAATTGCAATTATATTATTTGAAACACTTTTGATGTATAATTCCATGTCTGATCTCTTCCTTTGCAACAATTGACTGAGGATTGCTTTAACATGACTTTTAGTAAGCTGCAGGTTGAAGGGAAAGTTGTGTGAAGTGAACGCTTGTTGTAGACAGGAAATGTTTAAAATCACTGAACAAAGTAGAGTTAGATGGGGCAGTAAAAGGGGTATAGATTGTTAGTTACATATTCAGATTTTTGGAATCTCACAACATGAAAAATCCTCAAGCCTGAAATGTTGGCACATGGGACACACGTGGCCACCAGATGGCGATGTCATCAAACTATCAGAGGACAGTAGCCACGTTTACATGAAAAATTTTTTGTCATTCGGATTAAAATAATTTCGATTGAAAGATTCGGTGGACTTTACATGAATCGATATGGTGTTTCTTTGAAGCATTTCTCAAACCATCCTTAATGTTTGCAAACCAGTAAATGCATTTCCCAAAACAATTTTGAAAAACAGCATGACAACATTTTGACGATCTTGTTTGTGAACAATCACAAAAGGTTTTTTTAATTGTTCACAAACAAGATCGTTAAAATTGTTTAGTCATGTTGTCAGTATGACGCTGCACAGTTTCAGTATTTCCTGATATAAACTACGAATTTGAATTTCTTCTGTATGGCATCTGTACATTTCTGCAGCACAAATATATTCATTTAATTGCATATTTGATTTTTATTGGTTGCATGAGACCAGACATGATTTACACTTTTACTGTATTGTACTAGTGTTCATTTGTTTTTTTTGTCTGTTCATTCGTTTACCGAAATTGTAATTCTATGTTTTGCTCTGTCTGTCGCCAATTGAAGGTTCACGAGATTCACCTTTGACCTGTTTTAGAGAACTAGTTGATCATTAGTTGATCTGATGCCATTCACTAGCCTTCATTAGTGACATTCAAGATTCATCAAGTCACATTTAAATGTAAAGAAATGTAACCTTGACAGATGATGACAACTGGTTTAATTATTTTGCATTTAATGACTTATGCAATGAACTGATGCCTACATTTGTTAGGGGTTCAGACCATTCAGGTGAAACCAGTATAATATATTTTAATCAACTTGACATAAACAACTGATAATGTAGGAAACAGCAGACAATTGTACACAATCAATTAATACATGTACTGAAGCATTCACAATTTGATCAACACAACAAGAAATGTTTTTATGATGAGCACAAGTGACTACATGATGTGGAGGTTGAACAGGTAACTTTGAGAATTTCCTTTCTAAACTGAGAAAAACTGTAATCAAGCAACTGCATGAATTTCAAGTCAAGTCAAGTCAAGTCAAGTCAAGTCAATTCAAGAGGCTTTTATTGTAATTTCTACTATACACAGTGGTCCAGAACCCTGGTGCTACACTAAACAACATAGAGCTACAACACATAACATAAAGCTACATAAAGTGCATCGAGTGCAACCCAGTGCAAACAGTGCAGACGAAAAACAGTACAGACAGACAACACAAGACAACACAAGACAAAACACATAAACCAAGATAGCAAATTTGTAGGCAAACTATAGCTGGGATTTGAACAAAAGGAATTTGTAGGCAAACTGCAGCTGGAAAGAATGTGCAAAAGAAGGCTGCAGGAAGATGAGATTTTTGGTGGATGTGCATCTCTAAGGAGCATCTCAATACTTCCCCTCTCTCCTCCGAAAAGCAGAAGGATGTGGATGAAGGTCCGTAGTAAAGACTGATGTGAGCGGGTTGTGTTACTGGAATTTAGCGACCTGGAATGGAAATGAAACTTTTGCATGAGTCGCTGGTCATTCACACGTTTGTGTGGACTGGTAGAGGGATTTATGACCCCAGAAGAAGAGATCGTCAAAAATCCAATTCCGCTTATTATGAGTGTCGCTTTAGGGTTGTTTTATACAAACTCGAAATCTGTGCGGATTCAAATTCACTGTGTGCGTAAACATGCTAATGAAGCTATTTATGATTCTGATTCCGAATACCGCGTTGTCGCAAATCAAATCGGTGTTCACAAGAGCACAGTAAAACACTTTGTGTATGTAATCCCGCACGTGTAAACACCATATCGGATTAGATAACGTCGCATGTAAACAGTCCACCGAATCTTTCAATCCGATCGATTTTGATCGTGTGACAAAAAAAGTGTACATGTAAACGTGGCTAGTGTCTCGTGATGAATTTTTAGAATCTACAGACATTTATTAAAGCAAAGTTTTTACCCTTTTTAAAATAGTATTGAATTCTTTACGAGGTTAATAACATAATAAGGTACAATAGTTTAAACATTACCCTCATTGTTTAATGTGTTGCAGACATTTTATAATCAAATCATTTTACAATCCGTGTCTTTTATTTGTATTAGTGTTGTTGTGTGAATTGCCACATCCACATATAAAAATATATCAAACCTACAACCATAAAATGACTAGTTTCGCACACAGGCAAGTCTTGTCATGTATCACAGTATTTGAGTTCCTTTAAGGTTTTCCATCTTTTCCAATTGAGTCATGTTATAGGATCTGAATCAGCATGAATCATGTTAAACAAGTCAATTGTCTATTATCTTTAGAAACCTGAAAACAAAGAAAATATTATACGGCTATGCCCACATCCGTATAGCTGTTAAAATAGTCTGCCTCAGGTTGCACAAACTTATTCAAATACCCAAATCAGAGACTAGATAGAAAAAAGTTTGTGGACACCATAAGATTTGTATATGCTTTCCACATTCAGTCCCAATTTGCTGTTATAATAACCTCGACCCTTCCAAAAAGAAGTTCCTCCAGATTTTGTGGAGTGTGTTTGTGGAGATTTGTAGCTCATTCAGCCACAAGGGTGTTAGTAAAGTCAGGTACGGATGTAGGTGAGGTGAGAAGGTCTGGGGTGCGGTCAGCTTTCCAATTCATCCCAAAGGTGTTTAGTTGGTTGGGACCAGAGCTCTATAGCAGGAGATCTTTCCAGTAACCAGTCACCATAATACACACTGTTATTACTGTTTAACTGCAATAATAACAATAACAGAGTATCTTAAACAACACGTGCAATAACAGAAATTAAAAAAAAGCATGCAATATTACCTGTGTGCAATATGTCTGTTAGCGTAACTAATTACTAGTGTTTTTTTTTCTTATTTGTATTTATACATTGTGTTGTGTATATACTGTATATTATATATAATGTCTCTATTCTTTTATATATTTGCATTTCTTTTTCTTTGCTGCTGTAACAGAGAAATTTCCCCACTGTAGGACGAATTAAGGTATATTTTATTTTATCTTATCTTTCATCTTTTTTTTTACTCTTTTTAAAAATAGATTTGTCAAATTCTTTACGAGGTTAATAACTTAATAAGGTGATTGTTTTCGGAGTATTTTTGGTGGCCTAATTTATTAAATATAAAAAAAATTGTTTAAACATTACCCTCATTGTTTAATGGTTCGCAGTCATTTTTTTAAATAATCAAATCATTTTATAATAATGATCTTTTATTTTTTTTATTTTTTTAAATTATCCTCCTACTAATTGTGGAAGTGATACTGTATATAACAGTCTTTTGTAAGAATGCTTTTGTGCTTATCTCAACCGTTCCACAGAAGTGTAAAAAAGTGCATTAAATCGCTTCTGTTCAGCATTTATTATTATTATTATTTTACCCCTTTTCCCCTATAATTTGTCATTTTCTTTAAACCTTAATCAAATGAACTCTAATTGATACAAGTTTTCCACTAAACTCTTCTCCACACTGTTAATGATTGCATAGAATTTCCTGATGGATTTGATATTTTATCATCATCTGCTCTGATCTTCCACTTGACTGCTTCAAGTGCCTGCATGATTGAATTCTTTTCTCCTTGAGGCTCTAGTGTTAATCATTAATAATAATAAGAAAAAAATGTCAAACCTACAACCATAAAATGACTAGTTTCGCACACAGGCAAGTCTTGTCATGTATCACCGTATTTGAGTTCCTTTAAGGTTTTCTATCTTTTCCTATTGAGTCATGTTAATGGATCTGAATCAGCATGAATCATGTTAAACAAGACAATTGTCTGTTATCTTTAGAAACCTGAAAACAAAGAAAATATTATACGGCTATGTCCACATCCGTATAGCTGTTAAAATAGTCTGCCTCAGGTTGCACAAACTTATTCAAATACCCAAATCAGAGACTAGATAGAAAAACGTTTGTGGACACCATAAGATTTGTATATGCTTTCCACATTCAGTCCCAATTTGCTGTTATAATAACCTTCACCCTTCCAAGAAGAAGTTCCACTAGATTTTGTGGATTGTGTCTGTGGAGATTTGTAGCTCATTCAGCCACAAGGGTGTTAGTAAAGTGTATGTAGGTGAGGTGAGAAGGTCTGGGGTGCAGTCAGTTTTCCAGTTCATCCCAAAACGTGTTCAGTCGGGTTGAGGTTCAAAGCTCTATAGCAGGAGATCTTCCACTCTAATGCATGTAAACCATATCTTCAGGAAGCTAGCTTTGGGCACTGGGGCATTGCCATGTTGGAATAGGTTTGGGTCTCCTATTCCAAATGAACGGAATATTTTATTCAACTGCATCTCAGGACATCTTACACAATTGTGTGCCTCCAAGTTTGTGGTAAACGTTTGGGGAAAAAGCACATATGGCTGGAAAAGTGAGGTGTCCCAATACCTATTCCCATATCGTGTTTTTTAGAAAGATAGCAATAGCATGAAATCCTCACACACTTATGCTGATTGATCATCTACCTTTGTTTGTTAGTCAGGTTGTTCTCACATGAAACGGAACATGAAAATTATATGACAAGCTTGGATTATTCCATGGACTTCACAACAAATATAAATATAATATTTAAAAGTTATAATTGTTATGTGCTCAAATGTCTCAATTAAAGGCTAACATTATGAGTACTGTTTTTGCCATTTTTGAAGCCTATACATTCAAACAGTTCAAGCTTTTGGAGAGAAATGGTGCTTTAATCTTTAAGCCTTTGAGTTTCAGTCTCAAGAGTAAGTAATTTTGAATAAATAAAGACAAACATGCCAGTTTTAGAGAAATATATTTTCAACTGTAAATTTGAATTCACAGTGCATAAAAAAACTAATTGCAATGCTTTAGTAAACAGTTAGATTTTTTTGGACAATATTGTACAATTAAAGATGTTTGTGTTGAACTAAAATGCTCACCTAAATAAAGGGCATGGATGATCTACACATTTCTTACAAGAGAAACCACTTAAAATGTTAGCGTATCCCAAAATGCATCGTGTTTTCTCTTGTTTTTGTTGTTTTCAAACTAATGTGCTTCTGTAATTGTCTTTTCTTGCAAAACCTTCCTGTAAAATGAAAATGCTGTCAAAATTAAATACCTTACAATTAGTGTAATTGTTCACAGTGTAATTTTTACCTCATCCTATTGATTCAAAATTTAATAAACTAGCAATAAAATATTTCAATCCTTAGAATCACTTTAAAAAAAGAGTCCAATTAAAAACAGCTTCAAACATGTAATTTTAATGTATAAAGAACACAAACAGCAAAAATATGTTATAAAAATTAGGGACAATATTCACAGTATCTAACTTTTTTATGTATATATATTTATATATATTTATTTATTATACAGTATATATATTCAATCCAAAGTTCTGTACAAAAATGTATTCAGTGTCATTCAGTGCAGTATATAAATAATACATAATTATGTGTTATATGTGTTTTATATATATATATATATATATATATATATATATATATATATATATATATATATATATATATATATATATATATATAAACACACACACACACACACACACACATTTATTATACTTAAAATTTTGTTTGGGTCTTTAAAGGCAGGATTTGCATTAAATAAATGATGGATGTAATAGTATTATACATTAAAAAGCATATTTGTAATATACATACATTTTCAAGTTCAGTTAAGTAAAACCTACGTCCAGCATAATTCAACTTAATGTTCCTCTCTGCATTAGAGAACAAGCACAAAAAAGGACATGACTGCACACTGATGTGTCACCACTGCGGTGTTATTAGTCACAAAATATACCTGAAAAAAGCAGACAAAAAAATCCATTATCAATCTGCATGATGATTCTTTATGATTCATAGTCATTTCCTTCGAGAAGTCAGAGGCCTCTGGGTAATTTTCACTTCCTCTCTTTCAGTCTGTAAAACACAGTGCTTTTAATTCATCATTTTAAAGCACTGATGAACTCTGCTGATCAAAGGATGATACAAAGCATTCAAAAGACTTGGAAAAACTATAATTCATATATTATGACTCATTAGTTTCAATTACAATCTCAATTATTTTAAATTATTTTAAAACCAGACTGTAATATTTCCCTCAGCAGTGCATATGGTAAAATAGATATGAAGTTCTTACCTCTTGCTGTTTTCTAGAGCCAAAGGAGGACAAGGAGGTCTGTTCACCTGAATTTGTACAATAACAAAAAAATTAACCCCAATCAGAAACTGAAAAATACAATAAACTAAATAAAAACATTCATATTGTGATTTATTTTGTTGCTAGTGTGTAATTTCGCTGTAAAACACGATTTCCCTGTTAATTTATCTGTACAAATTTCTTCTCTTTAACTCCAATTGGATATTAGATACTTATGTTTATAAAGCTAAATTGCATATATTTGTTAGTCATGGGCAGTCAGGGAAGGCCCAGGTCTCTGCTGGAAAGCTTATGCCACTCCTCCCAACCACTACCATTAATACTGGTATCGCATGAGTGCTTGTTAGCTTATGTGTGCAGTAGAAGGTAGATATTGCTTATATTGAGTGCCAAAGGAAGCCAGGTAGCTGTCGTTTGACAGAGTTGAGCTGGCTGATAGGTGGGAATTCGCAGGTGACCAAATTGGGAACAAACTTGGGGGAAACAAATGCATCATGAATGCCCTATTAATGTAAACATATATCTTTACTTTAACTTCAATTATCATGAAAAGGTTTGCTTGATTTTCTTCCCTGCAGAAATGTTTTCGTTGCAATATTTAGCTAGTTAAATGAATTTCTACACCCTTCTAGAGGTAGACCGATTCATCAGTTTTGCCGATTAATCAGCACAGATAGTTTATCGCTAGTTTTTCCGGCTTGCGTCCGTTTGCTAGAGGGCGACAGAGAGCGGCCTCAAGAGGCGACTCGCTAGTCCTGTTTGTTTTTACATGTGAGACTGCGCGCTGCACAGAGAGCGCTATATTTATATATTCTATATTATATAAATATATTCATATTTATTTCATTTAGCACATTTTATTGTACACATTTCTTTTTTTTTTGTAATAAAGTTCAGTACTATTTTACATGGAGTGTTATGGGTTTTTTTGGTTTTGTTTTTTTACCCAGTATCGGTCAACCTCTACACTTAACATGACAGAGCAGAATGCACTATGTAGGACCTTTAAGCATAATGCGAAATCATAGTTGAGATAAAGCCACAGGTGCATGAAATTTTGCCAGCAACTAAACAGCTCTCCCCATCATATGAAAAATTGCAACTGGGAAAACCGAAGGCTGATACGTGTTTTCTCTATCTTCATTTCAAACTGCTGCTCTTAGCTGCATCATAATAATCATAAGTGATGTAAAGCACTTATAGTTGATAGCCCTTGAAGTAAAGTGCTATCTATTCTCTTCCTGATACATGTCAGAATTCACTGTGATCCACCTCTTTCACTTAGGAAACAAGACTATTTTTTTGCTCTCTTGGCTCAATTGAGGTCCTCAGATTCGGAATCAGAAACTCTGGACCAAAGGGCAAACATTTTCTTTTTGAGAGTCCTGAACTGGTTTAATCGGGATTCCTTTGAATGTGTTTTGTAAAGAATCAAAAGTTTTTGGTTGCACAGGCAGGTAAAGGTTTAGTAAAGCTAAGAAAAGGTGTACTCATGTGTATGTTCACTATAGCGCAACATGTGGTTCCTCACCTGTTTGGCGCCAGCAGGACGTGGAGGCTTAGAGGGAGGTAGTGGCTTCATCTCAATGGGTAAAGAAATGGATGGAGCTGTATAAGGTGGCTGTTGGGCCATGTTCTTAAGCGGGGGCTGCAAAAGTCAACATGTCCAAATGAATTGTTAAATATGGCATCAGAGAGCACATCTGCTATTTCGCAGACTGCGTTGTATAACTGCGTGCTGCTGCGAACCGAATGAGCGAGAACTCACCTGGGGGGCCGTCCTTGTCGGGGTGCATGTGTGTGAGAAGTTAGGCTTGGTGGCGGTCGAACTTATTAATGTAGGCTCGCCGATGTTGGGGCGATTTTTTACGAACTCTGGGTCAGCTTTTCTATAAACCGAAAAGAATAACATAAATGCGTAGTGTGTTAATTACACACATGGGAAGGACAAAAAGCGAACGCTTGCTGACTCACCGTTTTCGCCTCGAGCCAGTATCCTTTCTCTTTTTACAGTAAATCCAACTCCCAAATCCTGCTGCCAAAACCAACAGAACTCCAGCTGCAACTGAGACGATGAGGATTGTCGTGTTTTTTGCTGCAGACCAAACACACAGCGATCAGCTAGATATTATGATGTGCAAAAGAAACTAGTTACCAAACCAGTGACACTGCATAAGTATACCGTAATTTCCGGACTATAAAGCGCACCTATATATAAGCGCACCCACTGAATTTGACAAAGATTTTTATTTTGAACATAAATAAGCCGCATCTGTCTATAAACCGCAAGTGTCTACACTGAAACTAATGAACTTTACACAGTCTTTAACAAAAGACAGTGTCTGTTACACGGTGTAACGGGTGAAATATGTTGTGGCTCCTTTAAGAGCAGAGCGGCATTTTGGGAATAGCCTGCCGTCGCATTTTTCCGGTATTACTGCATGTGTGCAAGGCCGAGGAATATGTCCTTATTATTTTCTGATGCTCATTTCTAAGTTTCTTTGACTAACCCGTAACACTGTTGCCAAGAAGAATAAAAAAGCACGCGGTTTGGAAAATTGTCTGTGCTTATATGATTTCTGTTACAACTGGAGTTAGTGAGCTCTCCCTTCACCCAGACTCAACGCGTTACAACGGCTTGTATCTACACAGTAGCCGACCAAGAAAGTCATTGTTCACTGTCTTCCTCCTTCCTTTCACAACTATTTATCTCGAGTTTTTCTTTTGGCATCGTCGTGCGTTTAAAAAGCTTTTCTCCCGATGCCGTGCAGCTCAGAACACAGGTGAGGTTACATCGTTCAGTTTTTTGGCTTGAAGTTTGTGAAACCAGGAAAAACCCAGGAAAAATCCATAAATTAACCGCTTCGTTGTTTAAGCCGCGGGGGTCAAAACCTGGGAAAAAAGTATTATAGTCCGAAAAATACGGTAAATAAATCCTGTATTTCCTTACCAGCAGGCACATCTGCGTATTTCACATCGCAGTATGGCGGAGCCCATCCAGGTTCACACTGACATCGTTTTTGATGATCACAAACCTACCAGGACACACAGGGTATTATGGGAATTCTGTTTAACCCTATAATCACATTCTGCTCTTGTCATGACGCCTCTGCAATCGCATTAAGACTCTCACCCCATGTCCGTGACATTTCCCTGAGCAGTCTACGCTCACGTCGTACACTTTCACATCCTGGCACATGTTGTCGAAGCAGACCTGGGACCAAAACAATAACAAATGTGAAGCCGGACAGAGCCGAAAGGTTGCACAAACCCAAAATTCCGGCTTTCTTACTTTGTTCGGGCCACACTTTGTTCCCGTAGGTACCATGCTTAGGTTCTCTTCCTCCGATCGCTCCCCGACAATGTTGCATATTTCTCCAGTATTCGTCAACAACTGAGCTTTTAGACCGGTAATGGGAAACTTGTTACCCCCAGTGCAAAATATACTTCCACAGTAGATGTCTCTGTGAGGAAGAAAAAAAAAAATCATATTAATCACAAAGAAACTTGAAGAAATTATTCAGAGATTTTCATATAATTTTTTTAATTTATTTTTTTATAACCTGGAAAAAAACTTAAAAAAACCTTAAATCTGGACATTTATTTATTATGTGGGGCATTTAAGTTAAACTGGGACTTTTGAGTTTATAAAATAATATAAATATAAATAAATGGAGAGATTCTGCATAGAAAGATTTGTATGCCTGAACCATCCTAGGACAGCCTTCTTCACTTCATCATCAGGGAACCACCATGACTGGGATGGCCACTGATGGACATACGACAGTGGAGCGTCTCATCACCGTACTGTGCTTAAAGACTTCTGTAGATATCCGCGGGTTGTACACCCTCGTTCACAAGAGACTTTATTACCTGTTCCATGCATATGCACTAACACTGCCATCTTGATTAAGGGTCTCTGGACTTATCTGCGACTTGTGCGCCGCTTCAGTAATACGGCACACAAGCCACTTACTACTGCGTGTAGTACCGCCACATTAGCGTCCATTTTTACTCCTTCAATTCTCGGTTTGACTCGAACACCTCTCATATATACTACAGGATTGTCTAAACTTATATCTATCTTTTAACTGCCTGCATCTCAACCACAAATAAAATTCTCTTGAAATTTCTTGATTTTTAATATGTTTACCTTCAGTGTTAAAAAAAATAAAACGTGATGCCACTATAAGTCACCAACATTGTTTGTAACTACCATTTTTTTTCCTATTTCATTCAATTTATTACAGACAAAACTACATCTGTCTGTATATCTGCCGTAAATAGCCACATCATAGTTGCCACATTTGTTAACCTCGCTCCGTTTCGACATAATCTCATCTCAACAGAAAACACAGGAAAGCTGAGAATGTGTGTAAAAACACACACGGTCTGCAGAAAGAGCTTTATCTACAGGTGTCAAAATATATAAGCAGGTTTTCTGACTGTAAGATCACTACTGTCTTTTAAGATTATTACCTGCTACATTGTTTGAGATGTTCCCAATAAAAGGTCGGCTAAAGACGTGTTCTCCATGTCAGATTATACGACAACAATACATCGTTAGATGGATTTTGGATCGAATTACATCCATCAGAATGTCCTAAAAGGCTACACATGTTCAGTGAAAATTACAATTTGGATACTGAAGATATACCGAAAAGCAATTGTTTCTAACCCTAGGAGCAATACTTTCAGCTATATGGAACAGAAGGAGTGCTAACCTAAGGCAGGGGTCTTTAATCTTTTGTAGCAATATTAACAGCCACACATCACCAAGTATGGTGCTCTCAGTGATGCTACTATTTGTAGACGTGGAGGCTTTTAGTAGCTGCTGTTGTCCGGTTTGTTGAAAATAATCCAGTGGTTTGTCTGTCAATGCTGAGAGTAATTATGAGGGCTTCATTGATTCATTAACCGATGTACTGTACACTGTATTACACATATGATGGCTGGAGCATGTGAACTGCCCATTGAGGGACTACCCAATATGTTAGATATGTAAGTCCTCATATTTTTGATGCTGACAAATTTATTGTTGCTTTTTTCCCTTTCTCTCACCAGTATATGTCTCTTTGATATCACCATCGCTTGCTCTTGTCTTCTCCTCCACTAAAGAAACTTTTGAGGGATGCTTGTTGAACACACACTAGCTAAATCTACTACAAATGTGGAAATGAGATTCTCTGAAATTGCACCATATATATTTGGATAGCGGCTCTTTAAGGGCACAATAAATCATACAGCTAGGGTTGTGTGTCGGGAAGAGACTGACGATATGATGCGCATCACAAAACAGGGCCTGCGATACGATATGTTGTGATACACTGCGATACTGTAAGTAAGGAGATATACTGGGGTGTTTCTTATTTTAGGAATAGGATATAATTTTAGGAAAGCCGTCATTAAGAACAAACCTTAGCCAAAAAAACTTTAAACCCGAACACCATTCAATTTGGTCTGATTTGCATTAATTGATTGATTTGAAACTGATTTGCGTTGACTGACTTGATCCGATTGAAATTTTGTTTATGTGCAGTTTGTCTGTCAGGTGGGAAAATGTTAAAATGAAATTAAACAGCTTAGGAACAACATGTGGTGTTTGTGGTTGCACTTTTTATCAGGCGAGGCGTAATTTGTGCCTTAAAGGCTGCACTTACTGAACGCTAAAATTAGTGGTGTACCATTATGCTAGTATTTCCTGTTACGGTATAAGTTTAGAGATAAAGACTGCTATCTATCTAGAGGTCGGGATATAAACTTAAAACGAAACAACTGACATAAATCTTGTATTCATGTAAAAAATATATCAATATTGTGTTTTTGAGAATCGATGCAGTATCGCCAAACTAAATATCGCGATACTCACGTGTATCAATATTTTCTTACACCCCTACATTCAGCGTCAAATCTATAGACATTTTTCCCCAGAATGCCCTGGGACCTGGTAGAAACTGAGGCTAATAAAGTTATGACCTACTGTTTTGCACACCTCCTGTAGCCATATTTGCTCCTTCCACAATGGGAATCATTTTTCCCGAATGTATTCCTGAAAAAGCACACACTCGAACCCACTTTGGCATCTGTGAAAAGAAATTATTTTTTCTGAAATACAAATAATTGTAACTTTGGATTCTGCACTAAATACTTACATATTAATATGATAATTGCATATTATAATAGGAGGAACCTAGAAAACCCAGTGGTGACCCAGGCTGATACATAAAGAACAACATACAGAACCCCATAAAGTCAGTAACCTGAACTCAAGATTGGACGACGGATGAGTCAAGTGATGACCCTAACCAAAATACTGTTACTGTATCATCATCCATACATTATCAATCATCCATGACCAGGAGTCAACGGAGAATGTGCTCTCTGGTTGGCAAGAGTGCCAAAGGAAGCCAAGAGGATTCTTTTTGAGGATCGTTACAACCTGAGAGAAACAAAAATTCTTAAAAAAACGCTTTTATGCACAGGTACCTTTTCCCCACAGTCTCTTGCAGTGTTGGAGATGAGTCGGACATTGACCATTATAGCAGTAACTGTCTCCATAACTGCAAAGTATCCCATTCATTTTAAAGCTGTCCTCCGGACACTTTTCTGACATTCCTGTGCAGTATTCTTCCAGATCGCACTCATTCACTACGGCACGACAAAGACTGCCAGCTTGTTTTATCTGGAAAGAAACAAAAAAAACCCCAGCCGGTTATATACTGTATTATTAAAATTTATATCCAAAAACTAAGCAAAGATCATCTCTACAATTGTACAGTACTTTTTGTCTATGAAGTCATTTTGTTGATTATTGCTCATTTCAAAAAAAGAATTCAACTGATAAATATGTATCTGTGTTACATCTATAAGTCTTACTAATACTTATGCCACCCTGGTGCTTCTTGTTTTTATGGCCTTGAGAAATGACAGAAATTGATACTTTGATAAGACTTATGATGCAATACTGAAAACTAAACATTTCCTGTGCAATGCCTCCAGTTTAATTCTGCTTTCCTCTACTCTTTTTGATGAAAAACATCACAGTAAGCTCGAACATAAATAGTTCGGAAATTGGTCATGTAAAACTACATAATGATTTCCATTATTATTGACACCCTTTATTAATAAATAGAACATGGTTTCTTAATCTACATTACAAACTGTTTGTACTTCTTGAAAACCTTAAACATTTGCTCTCAGTATAGTGGCTCTCTGATGTTGCCTTTAACCGTGTTCTGTTTCCCCCGGGGTATAAAGATGATTTTATTTGTTGTGGAAATTATAGATGAAATGTTGGCTGAAAAAAGGCTTGTCTTTAAATATTTCAAAAAAGGACTATACAGAGTAAGTTGCAACTGCAGAAGACAGCCATTTTTATCTCAATGAAATGGTTGTGGTTCGAAGTTGACCGATTAATCG
The DNA here is from genome assembly GCF_014805685.1 of Silurus meridionalis. Lineage (NCBI taxonomy): Eukaryota > Metazoa > Chordata > Actinopteri > Siluriformes > Siluridae > Silurus > Silurus meridionalis. Next base: position 6,933,801 of record NC_060890.1, on the reverse strand, counting down.
GTTTTGCAGATTAATCAGCAAAAATCCGCAATAGTTTTTCCGGCTTCCTGTACGCTGTCATTAAAAGAGTGGCCTCTAGTGGCGATGTCATGTGCTGTTTGTCTCTACACATGAAACTTGCAAGAAGATATTATATTTCTTATTTATAATTTAGTAATTCTATAATATATTTATTAATTAATACATTTATATTTATTTTATTTAGCACATTGTCATGATTCAGTACTTATTTTTTTTGTTTGTAATAAAGTTCAGTACTATTTTACATGGAGTGTTATGTTCGTTTAATCCAGTAATTAATTAGTTATTGGCAAGTACGATCCTAGCAAACAGTTTCTGTAGAAATCCACTATCGGTCAATCTGTAGTTCTGGCTAATCACGTGGGATGGCACCCTACCTGGCAGTTTTCACAGCACTCTCCATGCGCACACCGAGATCCGTTTGTGAACTTGCAGGTTTTGGCATTGCAGCATGGGCTGTTACACTCCTGCAAGCGCAACAGGACATTACACAGAATGAGACATCATTACGTTCTTGCCGCAAGAATGCAGTGTATATACAAAACCTGAGCAAGAATTCAAAACATTTCTCGAATGGCCTGAATCAACAGACCCTGTAGCAAATTATTTACAGTGGAAAGAAAAATAAGAGAGCGCTCACGTCTACTGTCCCGCAATCACAGTCCTCCCCAGGGTCGAGGAGAGCGTTACCGCAGACGGGTCCACCATAAAGCCTGTCTGAGCTGGGGCGGTCCAGTAGGCACCCAGGGTTAGCATTCTCCAAAAATATTCGGAGATCTTCCAGACTGCAATCGCTGAACAGCTCCGGGAACACTGCGGCAGCTGAGCTGTGGTAAACAGCACAGGTTCGTTTTGTGAAATGCAAAAAACTTACACATTTAGAGGAACTGCAACACTTTATGCCCTCATTTATTTCACCCTGTTCATCATGAATAGCTTGCACGAATGAAAGATCTTACTTTACAACTTCAGTCATGATGCAGTCAGAAAGGCCACAAGTGCAGCCCTGTACATCATGGGACATACCCATGTTGTGTCCCATCTCATGTGCAATGGTTGCAGCCAAGCCCAATGGACTCGTGCTATGATCCTGAGTAATAAACGAATAGAAATGTTCCTATAATATAGTTGTTTTTTTCCTATATTACATCTTTTAAAAGCATTTTTGCCAATTTGTTTACTTATTTATGCAATACAGGCCTGAGGTTACCTGATTAACACCTCCAGAGGCTTTAGTGCACATTGCAAATTTGTTCGCCAACCCCACTGTGCTCCCCAAAAAATCTGCTCCACTGCATCAAACAGAAGACAAACAACGATAGAGAGACGGTGAAAACACTGCAATAAACTTCACGTGTGACAACGATTTGTGGTCCAGACTCCCAGGTGTAATACTCACGTTACTAATTGTGCGTTATCGTGCTTGACTCTGCTGAGCAGGTCCTTCTCGCGCCATTCTATAAATCTGGTGAGAGTGATATTATCACTCGCACTAACCACGATCTGATCCTCCACATTCCACACCTCCAGACCCACCAGCAGCACACGGATATTGTGCGGACGATAGAACTATGAATAATAAAAGGGGATATAAGCTTAGCTATGAGATATAGAGATATTTAACAAATATCATGCAGGATTTAAACTTGCTTTTACATTAGGAATATTAACACGTTATTTGGATTGGACAAATAATACATTCAAAATATATATAATAGAGATAATACAGTTTTTCTTAGATCAGATATTAAATTCTCTAAATTACTTGTTCAACCTCCACATTATTTAGTCACTTGTGGACCTCATAAATGCATTTCCCATTAAACAGATTTGTGTACAATTGTCTGCTGTTTCCTACATTATCAGTTGTGTATGTACATGTTGATCAAAATATACTTTACTGGTCCTCACCTGAATGGTCTCAACCCTCAAAACATCTCAGCATCAGTTCATTGCATAAGTCATTGAATGCAAAATAGTTAAACCGGTTGTCAGAATCTGTCGAGCTTAAATTTTTTGTGTAAATGTGTCTTGAAATGATGAGTTGTGCAGATAAATCTTGCATGTCACTAACGAAGGGGAGTTTACAGCATCAGAACAACACTATAATGTTAATTAACATCATTCATATTTCTTGACTATTCAGCTTTATTCTCTTTTTAGATCACTCGAATTGTTTCTGTGTCCTCTACCTATTCTAGATTTGTTTGCTTTCATTGTATAAATACGATTTACCTGCATTTGCATCTATCGGTCCTTATGCTGCATTGTATTTTGTTTGTTGGTTTGTTTACATCTGGTTGATGTAAATTCGTCTCTTAAAACCGTTCGAAATCCGAAATGTTCGAAAACCGGACCTAATTATCCCATAAAAAATAATGGAAAACCAATTAATCCATTCCCGAACTCCACCAATACCCAATAATTAACAATTTTTTACTGTTTTTAGCCGTATTAATACTGTCAGGAATCCCCCTGCCACACCCCCTTCGGTGGCTGTCATACCTGGTGCTTCAGGGAATGCCCCGTGCCCCGCCCACATTGAGCTCATCGCAATCGGGCTTCCTCCGTAAAGCACCGTGGATATTATTTATGGACTGCCTTTTGCCGGATTATCCCGATCTCTGTGGGTATTTTGTGTTGGCTCGGTAAAAGTATAAATTAACAACTTTACAAGAGTAAGAAACAAAATGATTACTGTTCTTACCGCTAAATATCACTAATATTGTTCACAAACAGAAGTTGCGATAGATGCTTACTCAGCGATGGTTGAAGCGGAAGCAGTTTCTTCCCCTCGCGCTGGGTTGGGCAGCGTGGGTGGCGTTCGATAACTGGAACTTTGTTCGTCTTTGTTCGAAATTTCGTTCGAAAAACCGTTCGCTAACCGGAATGTTCGATATCCGAGCCGTTCGATAACCGGGGGACCACTGTACCTCGACATTTAGTGAGCTTATAAAATAAAGCCATATCACTACGGATCACCGAATCACTAAAAAATAAACACTGTAGTTGCGGCTATAGCACACGCCAGTGACCTAACAACAACTGAGGTTAAGGAAGTCCAGGAATTGTGTTCTTTAAATGACTATTTTAAGCAAACATCAAAATACAGATACAAATATCTAAAAGTCCAAACAGATACAGATAGTAAGCGACAGTGGCACTGAGTTACACCCTTTATATCAGATATCGCCAGAAAGAAAATACCTTATCAACATGATTTATAGCTTCCAACATCCTTGCCCGTACTCTCTCATCATTTGACCTAAATCTTCTGTACTGCAAGAGAGAAACATAAACCATCACTTGTGACTTATGGCACATGTCAAAGTAGAAGTGAGCCTTTATGTTTGTTTATGTGTCGAAATAAAGTTCTTACTTCGGTATTGTCAACCACTAGAAACAGCTCGACGTATCTCTGGGTCTGAAATGCCGTTCTGCCCTTCTAAAAAAAAAAACAATGAGAAAAAGCTGGTAATCCGGATGATGACAGGAGTCATTTTAGTGGCACATACCCAGCTGCTGCGTTTGAAGAGGGCTGCCACTGTGCGCTCCGGGTCATAAATAGCTACACCAGAGTCTCCATTAGCACTCCTCTTCCTCCGCAGGTATTCCTGCTTGTAGAAGGCGTGGTCTCCGTCAATGCTGTCACTCAGAGGCTCGATCAGGTACATCATGTGCTTTTCAGCCCTCACAAAACCTCTACAGAGCAAAGAAAATTACACACACTAAATAGTCATATGACATATTTATGTCTATGGATATAAACATTCCCCTTCTCCTCTGCTGGATATAAGACTGGACATTACCTCATGCCAGAGCAGATTCCAACACTTACTGACGAATCCTCCATTCCGTCTATATGTCCATGATAATAACAGTGGTCCTGCAAAATAGAAATAATCCCATCTTAACAAAAATAATAAATATAGAATCAGTATAGTATTAAAAATTTTAAATTCATTTGAAGGTATAGAATAATAGCATTAATATGCCTTTGTTCGGATTTTAGTTCAATAAAATAAAGAAGTAGACTCACCTCAAGCTTTGGAGATGTCATCCGAGTTGAACCATCTGCTTCATAATGTATTTCGGTGTAGTTATGTCCAATGAGAAGTCTAAGAATTTATAGAAATTATATTAATATATTTTTTTAATTAAAATTATATATATATATATATATATATATATATATATATATATATATATATATATATATATATATATATATATATAAAAGCCTATGTATATAAAAAGTATTTACATTTATATTTATGGCATTTTGGCAGTTGCCTTTATCCAGAGCGACTTATATTTAACTAATTTCATTAATGATTATATTTATAATAATTAAAAAAATGTACCTATTCTTTTGCAAGTGAACTGTATGGTTATTTCCATTAAAGAACAGCTCATACAGAAGTTTCTCAGGATACTTTTCATGTTTGTTCGATTCCAAATTCTAGGAGAAAAAGCATTTATTGATATATGTATGACATTTATAGTTTCAGGCTGCTTACAGTAACAACGATAAGAATCTGAAATGCATATGACAGGCTTAACAGCAGACGTGACGGCTTTTTATACCAAAAATCTCCGAACCCCAATTCCACCGAAAGCCTTGAGTAATTTAGTGACCTGTTCATTGACACTGTTCTCATGAAGTCGCTGCAGTCTCACCACATCATACCGTTTAACATGACTCATTGAGGGGATCTCAGTAAAGCTTCCTGTTAACAGAAACACAGAATTTTTAGAAACAGCTGAATTTGTAATGGTAACAATTCTTAAAAGATAAAGAATGACACAGTTTTGCTTCTGTCCATTATTTTGACCTTCTGTATTTTAATAAATCATCTTTAACGCATTGAGTCAAGTCGGAACTTGTAAGTCAGTTGCATTACCATTCCTCATTCTCATTTATTCTTTGAAATGAAATGTTTCATCAGAAGCAACATTATAATGCAGTAGCACAGTACACTGGATTATATAAAGTACAAATAGACAACACAATATGTGGAAGTGCATCATATATAATAAAAAACTTAGGACAGTGCATGATAAATCATCATAACTCAACAGAAAATCTGCCTCTGGGTGAAATGATACATAAACATGGTATTCGCTTCCATTGCTACACAGTTGTATATTCAAAGCGATCATCTAAACAATATTGAGGACTGTGTAAAGGACATTAGACAGTGGAGGCTCGATAACATCCTTCTGCTCAACTCAGATAAGACGGAAGTACTTTTACTACGAACGCATGCAGCTGAAGTAAACTTTCCGAATATGTAGCATCTCTGGAGAGTCTTTCTATCTCAGTGTGTGCAGGAGTCAAAGATTGTAAAAGGAGTGCTGTGATTATTGACCCTGGTCTTTTTTTTGAGGCTCGTGTGAATAACATTACCAGAATAGACTTCTTTCCCCTTAGAAATATTGCTAAAATTAGAAATATGATGTCGTTACAGGATGAAGAAAAACTAGTTCATGCTTTGTTATATCTAGATTAAAATACTGTGACGCTTTAATGTTTGGGTGTTCAAATAAGTGCATAAAAAAGCTTTAGTTAGTCCAGAATGCAGCAGCAAGAGTCCTTACCAGATCTAGAAAATATGATCACATCACCCCTGCTTGAATCAGTCTACACTGGCTTTCAATTAAATCTCGCATTGATTATAAAATACTACTACTGACTTTTAAAGCACTTAACAGTCTCGTGCCGCAGTATCTGAGTGTAGAATCCTCATGACTATCCACTAATCCATGCCTACTTAGATCAAAGGGTGCAGGCTATTTGTTGGTACCTCAAATAATGAAAACGACAGTACGGGGTAGATCTTTCTCATATAAAGCCTAACAGTTATAGAACAGAGACATCTTTTATCCCAGAGATCTCTCATGTCTGTGTTACCCTCCTAGCTCTCCCTTTTAGTTATGCTGCCATAGAAAGTCCTCTCCTGAACAGTGTCCTTAAATTTTATACAACAATAAGGATACTTAATAATCCATATCTTTTTTCTGTCTGTCACCCCTCTTTTCTCTGTCTTTCTCTATCGGTTGAGTTAAACATGCTCTTGAGGTACCAGTGACCAGCCCCTTGCCTTTCCTCGGATCTGCCCACTTCATCCTGGCCTACCTAGGACGGTGTTCTCTTCAATTGGAGGCCACTCTGTGCAGCAGGAGACGGTTACTTATCAATTGCCTGGGAATCCATGAAATTTGGATTTGGACTGTACTTAATGTCAACAGTCTTCTACACTGACACAGGACTACAGTTTGTATCTGATCACCATCACTGCACAACTCAACATCGTTTAGCTGTAATACATTTATATTTGGTGCCACCCAGATGAGGATGGGTTCCCTCTTGGGTCTAGTTCCTCTCATGGTTTATTCCTTATGCCATCTCGGGGAGTTTTTCCTCACCACAGTTGCCACTGGCTTGTTCATTAGGGACAAACTTACACTTATAAAGAACATTCTTATTCATTCTATCATTGTTCATTGTTAAAACTGCTATACATATTAAAATTAATTTAATTAAATATATCACAATATTGAGTCCTTTGGGGATAGACGACTTGAAATGCATAGATAGATTACTAGATTGCTAGCTATCCAAATGAGGATTGCCACCCAAATGAGGATGGGTTCCCCTTTTAAGTCTGGTTCCTCTCAAGGTTTGTTCCTCATAACATCTAAGGGAGTTTTTCCTTGCCACAGGCTGCTCATCAGGGATAAATGCATACCATTCACCTTGACTGTTGATTTCTGTAAAGCTGCTTTGAGACAATGTCTGTTGTGAAAAGCGCTTTAGAAATAAACTTGACTTGACTTGACTATCTAGATAGATTGATGCCAAACAAACGAATAAACAAATATACAATCAATCAAACAAACATATAAACACTTAAGACAAGCTTATATATAGTTCTTACATGTGTATAAGACAAATCAACACCAAAAAGTAACTCAAAAGCTTTTCTCATACTGATGTTAAAACAAACCTAAACCTAAACCAACATCCTGGACAATGATCATATTTTAAACTGAACTAAAACATCTCCACCATGCCATATAATGAGAAGAAAAAAATTTGGGAAAACTTTTGAAAAACAAGAACTAACTTAATGCCTCTCATTAGAAGTCAGTGAACAGCTGTATTAGTACAGAAAACTGGATTGTTTATTATTGTAGTATAAGAAGCTAAAAATAAACCTGCAGTAATTAAGCAGAAGTCATGGTTTCTATTTATTGATTTGCTTTTAATTATTATGAAAGCACAATCAAGATAAACGTGAGGTTTTAATATAAAAGTATACAGAATACAGAATAACAGTGTATTCGAGTTCCTTGCTGTCACATGTTTTTCCTATTCATTTTCCCTCCTAAGAATAAAAATGAATCACTTACCCCAGTCATACAGAAAGCAAAAGATGACAGCGATATAACGCATGACTTTTCAGGTTCATAAAGGAGCATAGTTTATTGTTTGAAACGAGAATATGAAAGACTCTAAACACGCGTTTGGTGCAGGCCACGCCCCCTGGATGTGATGACGTAATTGTATAAGAGGGTAATCAGCTGTGGGTGAGTCTGAAACCGAACACACAAACACACACACACACACACACACACACACACACACACACACACAGTTATTTCCCGGAACACTCCCCTGACTCACTTCACTTCTAGTCTGATATTTTTCTGTATACACCCTCATATACATACATGAACCTTTCCTGAACTTCCTGATCCGCGTTAACTTAATACAGAGGAAACTTATATAAGGTTATATTTGAACCAGAATCAGTATTTTACATGTTAGCACTAATCCATCCAAGTCCCCTATTTAGGCCCCCTATTCAGGGACAGAGTACTGTAGCTGTCTGGATCACGTGATATCCTGTAACAAACTGACCATCAATGACTCATGGCATCAGATTAAAGGAAACACCCTCCCTTTTTCTTCAGGCCAGATCAGATAACTTACACTGAACTGTTGCATTACTGTATAAACAATGCCATAATATCAGATTCTCTCTTATATAAACCTCAATCTTTGTGCCCAAAAAAAAGATTATCTTAATAAGTTGCAAATTGGTCCTCCAGCTGCTCCTTATATGTACTTTTAACTTTTCTGGCCTCTTATTGCTACCTGTCCCAACTTTTTTTGGAATGTGTAGCTCTCATGAAATCCAAAAGGAGCCAATATTTGGCATGACATTTCAAAATGTCTCACTTTTAACATTTGATATGTTATCTATATTCTATTGTGAATAAAATATAAGTTTATGAGATTTGTAATTTATTGCATTCCTTTTTATTCACAATTTGTTCAGTGTCTCAACATTTTTGGAATCGGGTTTGTACATTTTGTCCTGCTAGAGTCTGCAAATAATTCCGTTTTCAGGAGAAGTATATGTTAATAATCTATATAAGAAAGAGATTGAAAATGAAATCAGTATAAATTAATAAATAAGTTGTGATTGCATCATTTCACCCCACTCCAAAAGCTGTTGGGTAAGTCAAATAATTATTGACTAATTAATGAACGGTGCTGTGAGTTATCAAGGTGTCATTATGTATATTAAATAATCCTGTTCCTGCAAAGTGCAAAGAGTTCCTGCAAAGAGTTGGAGAAATATCCAAACCAAAGTTCTCAAAACAGGTCTAAGGAAAAGTCCTTGACAGTGTAAAACAGGTTTGCTATAAAAAAACCTAAATGCTGAGCATCCCATTAAACATTGGATATATCCATTAGTCCAAAATGGAAAATATGTCTCAAAAAAAGTCTTTATTGTCAATGACTGTGTAAGGAGGATATCAGTCAAAGAAGCTACCAGGAGGCCAGAGGAAATGTATGATGACATGATGTATGCTTTTTTACCATGTTGATATATCACATCTCTTAGTTCAGCATTATTGTATGTTCTCACCTTACAGAGGACAGATGTTCAGAATTACAAGAGGATTTATAAGATATCAAATAAGAATGTATTGGTGAGAAAATCTCCCACTGTACAATAGAGGGCAGGCTGGAATAATATATTCCCCAGTATTTCTTCTGAACTTTTCCAATGTCCACTGTTATATTAGTAAAATATGTTAGACTGGACTGACATTTTGCACTGCGTGACTCATGTTTACTACAAAAATGCCACCGTGATTCGTTTGTACTCATATAATTACTAAAATTATAGATAATAATAGGCTGATGTGGTGCGTAATGGGCACAGATTGTCTCATATAACAAATCATATAATCAGCAGCAGTAGGCTCAGGATGTGTGTGTGTGTGTGTGTGTGTGTGTGTGTATGAGAGAGAAAAACAAAAATGTGTATAATCAAATACTGAAAAATAAACAGCTGTAATTAGGTAGAGTATTGATTTTTATCCTATGCATATTAGTAAAAGAGCCTAATAATAATAATAATAATAATAATAATAATAATAATAATAATAATAATAATAATGAAATGGCATTGTTGCACACACGGTTGTGTTGCCTTGTACCATCCGAGGAAAGGATTTGTGAATGTTCTCCCCAGGTTTGTTTGAGTTTAGTCTGGTTTTTCGTTTCACTGCAAGTTGTATTCTGCATATAAGTATATTTGTGAAAATCTTGAGTTTTCCAGTTTAATTAAAATGTCCAAAATGTATGTATGGTGCCCTCTGATAAATCAGCACAGGGATGTCCAATCTTATCCTGCAAAAGGTGGTGGTGGGTGCAGGGGTTCGTCCCAATCCAGTGCAAACTGTATGTTATTTTACCTGCTAACTAAGTTAAAGTTGGCTTTTTGTAAATAAAATGAAAGCCTGCACTGACACTGGCCCTTTCTGAATAAAATGAGAAACCACTTGACCAGCATCCTTTCTCAGGGGAAAATCTCCCTTATTGTGTTTAGTGTTGCAATGAGCTCCAGATCCACAGTGACCTCCAAAGAAAAGCAGGTAAGGTGCTTACTTAAGGTGATTATTATTACTGCATAATGATAATGATAGTAATAATAAAAAAAAAAGAATAAAGTTATACAATAATAACGTTAATAATAACAAGGTTTGCCATTTCTTACATTCGTCCTTCATTTTTTGTTGATTGCACTTCATTTTGTTTGTCTGATCAATTGATCCCTGTCTGATTACTGACTACAGGTTTGTCTGCTGAATTAAATTATCAATAAAGGCTTGGACTTTCATCCTTCAGCCTTCACTTTGCGGCATACAGAATGGACGCGTGTTATTTATTCTAAAAAAAAAATCACTGTTTAAAATAATTGTACCGTACTTAAAAAAACGCTTGAATATATTTCCCAGCTGACCCATGACCGCTATTTTATTTCTTATAAAGCACACCAATTATGAACAAAAGGATTAAGTGTTACTAAAAATAAATATGGGCCGAAAGTCTTTCCTTTTCATTCAAAGTAAATGCGTCTTTTTATTCTCCATCACACAAGGAGCTAAAATTGTCCAGCAATAAAAAAATGCCTGCCTTCTACTTGCTATTACATTTTATGAGCGTTTTGAAAATTTACCATTTTAATATACAGTTCATGTAAATATAAGGTCAAAAAATATTTGTATGTGTATACAAGTAATGAAGCCACAATTCAGAATATACTTGTATTTAAGCATTTATTTATTGCCATAGGGGCAGTCTTGAACAGCTTTGGTTGTTCTGGCTGGGAGCCGAACTAATTCCTCACTCGCTTTCTGACTTGTATTAAGCGCTTTATCCTGGTCAGGGTCATGATGGTCCTGAGCCAATACCCGGAACATTGGGTGTGCACAGGGGGGGTTATCCAGTGGCTAGAGCCATTGCTCATTGGCTGAGGTGCCCCTCTGACCAACCCCATAATCCACATCCATCTGTAATTGCGAATCAAAAAAGATGAGGTTATTCAGATATTACAGGACATAGCGCAAATAAAAAAAGATTTTGCTGTAAAAGGAACAGGTAAATATCAAAATGTAAAACAATGAATTGTTTTTGTTATGATCAGCAATGTGCAGTGGTGGGCCGTGCATTTGGTACTTGGGTCTTCAGTGAGGACGTACCTGACTTAATCCACCTCTCAATACCACCACTATGACGTTGCAATTATAGACACCATCAAAACTATACAAAAACGCGATATAACAACACGTGGCATTACAGAATGAGAGGCATTTCACATATGGAGGGTGAATACCATTTTACTAAAGCAAGAAACCCAGTTAAGACTCCAAACCTCTACAATACAACCACAACTGTGCCACATACATCATCTGGAGCAGTTCAGAATCAATATTTGTCTAATAACATGACAAAAACTTAAAAATGTAAATAAAATACAACCTACTCACCAGAGATGCAGACTCATAATTTGCACCGCTCCTCAGACGCTGTAAGCCAGTGGTACCGCTCGTATTCACTGGTCTGGAAGTGGTGAACAAACCCTTTACCAGGCTGAGACACGCTAGCTAGCTTCAGGGTTAGCCAACCTCTCCTCACAATGTCTAGATTTTCTGGAAAATTGATTTTTAAGTATGTCCGAGACCAAATAAATTTATCTTTCTCCTAGCTGGCCCTGTGAGGCGAATTTGAAATCTGATTGGTTAAAGAAACAGACTAATTTCTAATAGAGACTAAGGTAAAAAAAGGCCAGCGGTACATACTTTGAAGGCCCTGGGCAGATTAGATTGACATGGCAGCACATAGAGGCTGAAATCTGATTGGACAAAAAATCTAACATCCACATACACGTACTGGAAGCAGTGCAGCCGAGAGAAACGCTAAAATGAAGAGAATAAACTGTTGGGAATAAATTAATACAATTTCATAGAACAAATATTAGAATTTTGGTTGTAAATGAAGGTCAGTGTTTAGGCCAGCAGAGAAAGATTTGCTGGACCTGACCGCCCACCACTGGCACTGTGTATTTGTGATGTTCTAGAGTTAGGGTTAAGGTTAGGGTTAGGGTCAAAACATCTATAATAATGTCTGAAATGATTACAAAGTGTGCTTTCTTTTCATTTAATTCCTCATTTGTAACAGCTGGATCATTTTTTATTAACAAACATCCACCCCCTAAGTGCACCTTTATTGGTTTGGGACACTGCATGTCAAAATGTCTGTGCACAGCCCTGGGTGTGAGGAGAGTATACATTCTGGATAGGACTCCAGTCATCACAGAGCACCATGAGCCACACATACTGTACATACAGTCAAGAAGCTTTTATAGTCATTTTAAGCAAATCCAGTTGCCACAGAAATTAAATGGTGTAAATACAGGACTTCTTAAAGGGCACGTCTGCAAACGTGCAAACAACATTAATTTTAAGGGGCAGGTTATTTCAACCAATCCACTTGCCAGCATGTTTTTGGGAGGTGGGAAAAAACTTGAGGATCCAAAGAAACCCACAGAGACCATACACCACTCCACAGAAACGGTAACTTACACTCAGGTGCCCTACTCCATTGTGGTATTTAGATCAAATTTCTTTTATATACAAAATGATTAACATGCACTTTATAGACAAAAGTATTAGGAGACCTGACTTTTCCATTCAAATAAGCTTCATCCCCAAGATGTTACCACAGGTACAGGCGGTACAGACATGCATAACTTTTGTTAGCCTTTCATTGTTACGAAATCAAACGAACATACTCAAGTTGCCATTGTCTAACGGCAATCTGGTTCTGCTGCTCACATAAAATTCATACAGTGAATTAAATCTATGCATCTTCTGTTGATTATATGGCAAATACTACATATGTTCAGACTAATTTAATTGGCAGTGGGTCTGCTCGATTCTGCTCTCTTCAATTAAATGCCTCTTGATTTGCACACAAATGACAGAGAAACAACTCATAAAAATAATTTTGCTTTTAAAATGTGGTCTCAGCAATTCGTAACGTATCCAAATAATTCTGCACATTAAAAGACAGATCCACACAACAAGTCTGCATAAAATCAGGACTTTACTATTCTTTAAATCTTGTGTACTCTGACCGTGGTTTGAGAATTGCTAACGTCATGATGGAAAGACTTTTGCATGCGTGTCCCTAATACTGAATAAAATTACGAGAGAAGTATAAGCTCTTTAGAGACGACAACAGCCAAGGCTGGAGGATTGTGTGCCAGAATGCTGAAAGCTAAATACCCTTGAGCTGCCAGTCTATCTTTCTCTCACACACACACATACACACACCAAACATACACGCTTTCAATCATTTAGTTCACCCCGTACACTTAATTCTGTAGTTGAGGAGTGAAAATGTGCTATTTGAATAACCAAAAGAGATTATTGAAATTTCCTTTCAGAGTTCCTTCTCATTATTATTATTATTTTTCCTGAACAGTTGATCTGCAGAGTTGCAGAGTTTCAGGGTTGCCTTTATTACCGTTAATGAAATAATTAACAAATTATACCAATTGGCCAGGCAGAGGGACCGAGCTGGGAAGGATGTGCTGCAAGTTAGAGCAATAAAGTATGGAGATGGAAATGTGTTGAGTAGTGAGGAAAATGTGTTGAGAAGATGTAGAGAGCATTTTGAGCAGCTGATGAATGAGGAAAATGAAAGAGAGCAAATGTTGGATGATGTGGAGATGAGGTGAAGCAGGAAGTGGAAAGTCGGTTGGACCAGATGACATACTGGTAGAAGCATGGGGATGTTAAGGAGAGATGGCAGTGCAGTTTTTAACTAGGTTGTTCCAGGTGATTTTGGAAGGTGAGAAGATGCCTGAGGAATGGAGAAGGAGTGTGCTGGTACCAATCATTAGGAATAAGGGAAATGTGCAGACCTGCAGTAACTACAGGGGAATTAAATTGATCAGTCGCACCATGAAGTTATGGGAAAGAGTAGTTTTAGCCAGGCTGAGAGAAGAGAGAGCAACGGCATGGTTTTATGCCAAGGAAGAGCACCACAGATGCATTACTTGCTTTGAGAATGTTGATGGAGACGTATAGAGATGGTCAGAAAGAGTTGCATTGTGTGTTTGTGGATTTAGAGAAAGTGTACGACAGGGTGCTGAGAGTAGAGTTGTGGTATTGTATGAGAAAGTCTGGTGTGTTAGAGAAGTATGTGAGGGTGGTGCAGGACATGTATAAGGACAGTGTGACAACAGTGAAGTGTGCTGTAGAAATGACAGACTGGTTTAAGGTGGAGGTAGGACTGCTTCAAGCATCGGCTCTGAGCCCTTTCCTGTTTGCAGTGGTGATGGACGGATGAGGTCAGACAGGAGTCTCCCTGGACTATGATGTTTGCGGAAGATATTGTGATTTGTGGTAAGAGTTGGGAGCAAGGTGAGAAGAGCCTGGAGAGGTGTTGGTATGCGCTGGAGAGAAGAGGAATGAAAGTCAGTAAGAGTAAAAAAGAGTACATGTGTTTAAATGAGAGGGAGGGCAGTGGAGTGGTGCGGATGCATGGAAAAGAGGTGATGAAGGTGGAGGAGTTTAGGTACCTGGGGTCAACAGTGCAAAGTAATGAAGAGTGTGTATGAGAAGTTAAGAAAAGAGTGCAGGCAGAGTGGAGTGGGTGGAGAAGAGTGATAGCAGGAGTGATTTGTAATAGAAGAGTATCTGCAAGAGTGAAACGGAAAGTTTATAGGACTGTGGTGAGACCTGTGATGTATGGTTTAGAGACAGTGGCATTGAGTAAAAGACAAGAGGCGGAGCTGGAAGTAGCAGAGCTGAAGATGTTGAGATGTTCATTAGATGTAACGGGGATGGACAGGATTACATTTACATTAACATTTGCGGCATTTAGCAGAGGTCCTTATCCAGAGCGACGTACAAACGAGTTTATTAGAGGGACAGGGCATGTAGGGCATTTTGGAGACGAGGTGAAGGAGGCACGATTGAGAAGGTTTGGACATGTGCAGAGGAGGGACATGGGGTATATCAGTAGGAGAATGCTTAGAATGGAGCCACCAGGAAGGAGGAAAAGAGGAAGACCAAGGAGGAGGTTATGGATGTGGTGAGGGAAGACATGCAGGTAGTTGGTTTAAAAGAGGAAGAAGAAGAAGAAGAAGATTTATGTCACAGCTGGAGGGGTAGGTAAATAGTGTCTCACAAAGCTTGACCAAAAATGATCAGTGAGAACTTGGCTCTGTCTCCATCTATGTCATCCTATGAGCCTATCAGCTATAAAAGGGTGGTGTGTGGAGTCTCAGATGTTCTGGAGGTAGATCAGCCATTTTAGGGACCTCAGGTTTAGCCATCCACAAAAGACATTCTATGCATTCTATTATTCTATTCTATTATTTTGTGATTTCCGAATTGCCTCACAACCTCTTAGTATCCAGACATTTCTCCTTATTTCAGCAAAAACCTGTTCCAGTCCTGGGTTATACAGCTTACTTCTGGGAAGCTCTCTTGTTGGATGTTACAGAAGAGGAGATGTTCTGCTCTCACCTAGTCCATAGTTTAGGTAAACTGGATTGGTTGGAGTCACTTTGATGGTGTTGAACTGTGACTTCAACAAGGTCTTTCCAGGAACGATACTCACTGGGATCTCAGTAATTTAATGTTTTTGTAAAACCGCAGAATATGCCGGTTCTTCTTTCCACTTCATCCTCAGGGGTTTTAAGGGATGGCAGAACTGGCCACTCTGATTGAGCTTGTAGTAAAATGGTGGGTCTGGACTCCACCTGTATGGTGTAACAAGCTCTACTAAACTGCGCCCCCTAGTGAGATCATCAGCTAGGTTTCTAGTTGAGTCTACGTATTTCCATTTAAGGCTTCTCCTTTCCATTAATTTTGAAGGGCAGTGTGGTGAAACACGGTCTATCCGGTTGTCTGTAAACACTGGAATACAGAGAACTTATTTCTCCAGCAGCTGTGTCGATGGTGTAACCATTTGAACTCATGAGAATCACTAAGATATATCTTTATATATCCTTTATACCTTATATTTTATTTTATATAGTTTTTATACTTTATTTATCTGCTTTTTTTTTCTTTCTCCCCACCCTATTCCCCTCTTGCCGGACCGTCGTATAAAGCATTTCACTGCATGTCGTACCCCTAAAATTTGATTTGATTTAATTTGATTTGATACGATTGAATAACACCAGAGAACTCATAGCTCCAGCAGCTGTTTCGATATATATTTTTATTTAGAAATATATTCTCTCCAAAACATCCTACATAACTCTAATAAACTAATTTCTAATCCTGTTCATCGTCATCACTCCCAATGAAAATCTCAGCATCTTCAGCTCTGATACCTCCAGCTCCATCTCCTGTCTTTTACTCAATGCCACCACTCCACTGCCCTGATCAACTTTATTCCTGTGTAGTTACTGCAGGTCTGCACATCTCAATTATTCTTAAAGCTCGGTACCAGCACACTCCTTCTTCATTCTTCAGGCATCCTCTCACCTTCCAAAATCTTGTTGAACAATTTGGTTAAAAACTCCACTGTTATCTCTCCTAAACATCTCCATGCTTTTACTAGTATGTCATCTGGTCCAACCGACTTCCACTCTTCATTCTCTTAATCCCTGCTCTCACTTTCTCCTTACTAATCCTAACCACTTCCTGTTTCACCATCTACACATCATTCAACCTTCTCTCTCTCTCATTTTCCTCGTTCATCAGCTGCTCAAAATACTCCCTCCACCTTCTCAACCCACTCTCCGCACTATTCAACACATTTCCATCTCCATCCTTTATTGCTCTTATTTGCAGCACATCCTTCCCAGCTCGGTCCCTCTGCCTGGCCAATCAGGATAAATCCTTTTCTCCTTCCTTAGTGTCCAACCTCTCATACAGCTCCTCATATGCCTTTTCCTTTATCTTTAGCCACATTCCTCTTCACCGGCTTCCACATCTCCTTGTACTCCCGCCTACTTTTCTCATCACTCTGTCGATCCCAATTCTGTTTTGCCAAACTCTTTCTCCTTATGTGTGTGTGTCTCTTGAACTTTCCAGATGTCACACCAA
Organism: Silurus meridionalis; assembly: GCF_014805685.1. Lineage (NCBI taxonomy): Eukaryota > Metazoa > Chordata > Actinopteri > Siluriformes > Siluridae > Silurus > Silurus meridionalis. The sequence continues at coordinate 6,916,839 of NC_060890.1, read as the reverse complement.
GTACCTTTCTAGCTGTTTCTCTAATCACTTCTGCAGTAGTTGCCCAATCATCCAGCACCTCTTCACCACCACTGAGCCCCTGTCTGACCTCTTCCCTGAATCTCACTACAGTCTTCCTCCTTCAGTTTCCACATCTTATTCTTTTTTTCAGTCCTCACTCTTCTCCTCTTCTTCTTCACCTCCAAAACCATCCTGCAGACCACCATCTGATGCTGTCTAGCTACACTGCCCAACACCTTACAGTCTCCAATCTCCTTCAGGTTGCATCTCCTGCATAGCACATAGTCCACCTGTGTGCACCTTCCTCCACTTTTATACGTCACCCTATGATCCTCCTTCTTCTAGTGTTCACCACTGCCATTTCCATCCTTTTAGCAAAATCTACCACCATCTGCCCTTCCACATTCCTCTCCTTAAAACCATACCTACCCATCACCTCTTTATCACCTCTGTTCCCTTCACCTACATGAACTGAAGTAACGCACATGTTCAGGGGGAAGCCCGTTCGCAGAAATTATCGACAGGTGCCAATTGCCATAATTTTGGTTCCGATGGATCAATCCACCATGCAAATTAGCTAGGGGATTAGCCTGTTTATTTTATTTTCTTTATTGTGTGTATATTTCTTTCTGTGGTTTATTTTTAAGTTAATTACTTGATTTGTGTTTATTGTTGTTGGGGGTACTTTCCGTGTGTGTGTGTGTGTGTGTGTGTGTGTGTGTGTGTGTGTGTGTGTGTGTGTGTGTGTGTGTATAATGGACTAGTCCAGTACGCATTTATTGTGTGTCATGTTTGTTTGTTTGTTAGATTGGTAATTTATTTGATTATTGGTAAGTTTGGTTCTGTTTAGTTGATCCTTTTTAATGTGCCCAGACCTGTCTTTATCTTCATTTAGTCCCCAAGTAATTTAATTTGTAACTTTGTTTCTCTTAAATAAAATCTTTTTTGTTTGGAAATCTTGCATTCCTTGCCTTTGGACATGTGGTTGCTCAGAGACCCAAACTTGTTCCAGCATGCCGATGCTCCTGTGCACAAATCCAGCTCCATGGCGATATCATTTACATGGGTTTTAGTGGAAGATCTTGAGTGGTTTGCTTTAAAGCTCTGACCTCAACCCTACTAAACATCTTTTGGCATGAATTGAAGAGCTGACTGCACTCCAGGCCTCCTCACTCTAAATCAGTATCTGACTTCACTAACATCCTGGTGGCTGAATGAGCACAAATCTCCACAGTAGAACATCTCCCTAGCAGAATGGAGGTTATTATAAAAGCATATGGGGACTGAAGGTTGATTGGGATGTTCAAAAAGCACATACGAATCTTATGGTGTGGTGTTCATAAACATTTGCATATATATTGTATTGAATGTGGATCCAATTAAATTTAATCTGATCACTATAGGAAAGGACCAAAGAGATATTACACTGCATACTGTATTACTTATGAGACATGAGATTAAACAATATCATAGATCTTAAGCTTATTTATACATAATGCTATTGCTGAGCCCTTCATAGCATGCTGGTTCATTGCCTTGTATCCCAATAGTTTTTTTTTTAACAAATTTATATCCTTATTTGGTCTTTAAAAAGATTAAATTGATTTAAACTGCTTTTAAACCCACACTCATTTTATGGCCATTAGAAAACCCTGGCACTTAATGCAGAGGATAAAGTAAAAAGGGAATAAATATACAGTGTAGTCTGGAAGCACTTGGACAGAGACACGGTTCACCATTTTACCAAAAGAACAATTTTACATTACAAAATATCGCGGCTTTCAATTCATGCTTTCTCCTGCTGCTCTAGGCTTTTATGCTGTCTTCTGTTTTTCTGACATGAGAGTACAGCTCGGTGGGGGTCAGTTTATATAAGTTTCTGAGTCAGTCAAAGACATTTCACTTTGTTGCTTTGAAAAACTTCTTAAAATATCTGTCATTATTGTCTTGCTGCAAGCTGACAGTTTGACTCTATGTTTCAGGAGTGTCTATATATATATATATATATATATATATATATATATATATATATATATATATATATATATATATATATATATATGTGTGTGTGTGTGTGTGTGTGTGTGCGTGTGTGTGTGTGTGTGTGTGTGTGTGCATGACATTCGGTGCTTCCCTGATGAGAATGGATTTCCTTTCGAATCTTTGAGAGTTGTTTTCCCTTATACCATCTCATGCAGTTTTTCCTTGGCACTGTTGCCTCTGGTTCGCTCAATATGAATAAAACTTATAAGCACTAACATATAAATTCAAATTGTATAACCTATTTACCTCTATAAAGCTGCTTTGGTACAATTGGCATTTTTTTAAGTGCATTACAAATAAAACTGAATTGAATTGTATGCATTTTGCTGTTGCCACATGATTGAATGTCTGCACATAATAGCATGAAAAAGATGGTAAATATAGATATATGTTATAATAATAATATACAGTATTATTATTATAAAATGCTTTTTATAGCTGATTTATTTTTTAAATTTGTGCATTCAGATAAATGCCAGCTGTTGTTTTATTGGTTTTCCACATCTGCCACTGGACTAAGTGTAATGTGGCCTTTTGTCTAAAATCAATCGCTTTTGTAATCCCTTACTTTATATCATGAGCAGTTATTCAATATTTATTCTTTCTTTTTTTCTCATAAAGACTGCCCTACGACGGCTTCTGACATCATGCTTCTGTCAGTGTGACAGATCTACAGCAGGTCCTCTAATAATCTTGGTTCGTTCGATATTCATTTGGGAAAAGTGAGGAATCTTTGCAGTAAGATTGCTAATGCAAATACTGACATTAATTAGTGTTGTATTCTTAAGACAAAAATGGCTGTGCTTATTCACAGGATGATATATATGTTGTCCAAAACCATCAATATTTTTGTTGTTTAGTGTGGAATTGCACATATAAAAATGTAATAAAAGAATAAATGCAAGAAATTGAAAACACTGTTTATTTCATTTCATTTACATTCAGTAGACAAATGGTCAAGGCTCAGGGTATTTCAATTAATAGTTTCATCAATTCTGAATTATTTCTATGAACAATACACACCCACACATTTTATTCTGTCACTTTCCTGTCTGTATGTTAATCAGTGTCTCTTCAGTATAATATCTCCATATCTGTCAAGGAAATATACCTTCTCCCCGAACATCACAGGAAACTGACAGCTAAATCTGCTCACCCAGAGACAGAGAATAGAGAATAGCGTAATCACACTGTGTCCATGTAATTGTGGTGCCCTCTCACCTTTTATTTCTACCTCCTAATTTTCTCGTGATGTGCAATTTTCCATCCAATAGGGCATTTAGGCAGACTTTCTGAATTGCAGTTTAGACAAGAGGTGTAGGGGAGAGAAAAGTGGTGCTGATGTGCAACAGTGGGAGATTTATTTGTACTGAGCGACTCACATTTCTGCCTCTGAGGAATTGGTGGGCAGCAGCATTAAACCACATATCACGACTGACGTGTCCTCGGCAGCACCGTTAATCCCTGTCTTCGCCACTATCTCCTCTGCCAGCTGGCTTCAGGTTTTCTGACCATTTCGCTCCGTAAATGCGAGCGAATCTAGCGCTTACTATACTGACTTTGTGTGATCAAAGCCATTTGATGAAGAAATTATGAATTTGATTTAAAAATATATTTGTCAGCATCCAAACTGCAGATTTGGCTTATTGACAGACTTTGCCATTGATTATATGTAAAGGTTTTATTAGTTTTTAATTGGTTTGCTGTCATGTTTCTCATACAAGGCTAATGTTATAAAAAGCATAAACAAATGGAAAGCACTCATAATTATTAAATGTAACACCATCTTAATTACTTGGTTTGCAAATCCTTCATGATGAATAACTGCCTCAAGTGATTCTCTGGATATTTGTTTCCATGTGATTCTCGGCCATTCTGGGTTTTTTTTTACTCTTAGTCTCAGTTTAGTTGTTAAGATGCTGGAATTCTGATCACGTCTTGAGTTCAAATCCCAGCAACACCAAGCTGCTGTTCCCTGGGCCTTTGAGCAAAGCCCTTAAACTTCAATTGCTCAGGTGTGTATATAAGATAAGGTGTGTATGTAAGTGGGCCTAGGTAAGGTTATCTGCCAAATGCAGTAAATGAGGTAATATTGAAGTCCTATTAACAAGGAAACTTCTGTTACTTGTTGTATTTTTTTTTTACATTTTTAAGTAAATAATCTAAATTTGCTTCATTGTGAATTTGAATTTTTTTATTATGAATATTACTTTATTAAGAATTTGAACATCTTAACCAAATAACCAATTCATATTCAGCCTATCAAAAAATAAATAAATAAATAAAATTAAGTGCACAATGATCAATATAATCCAAAAAGGCGATTTCTTTAGAAGCATTTTAAAATTTTTTGGCTTTATATATATCAGTGATTTTAAATGCTAAATCATTTGTTACATTTCAACACATCCATTATTTAAATGTTAGTTTTTCCACATTATTTATGGTTTAATAACGTCGTAGTTGATGGTTTATTCATATAAAATAATGATGGACCATGAAATGCAGCTTAATATGTACAATACATCTGGAGCAGCCAGTCAAGAACAATTCACTCTGTAGTTAGAAAAACCTCCATAGTTGCTTTAGTAGATATAATCGAAACAGCATGACAGGAAAGATGTATAGAAAGTCAATGGCATTTCATCTTTAATGCAATTTGCAACAAGACACTGTCCTTGATGATGACTATTTAAGAATGTGTAATTGAAGGCTTTCAGCATGATTTCTTTCATTCCTCCTTCTCTATATGATTAGGAGCTGGTATTGTATGGAATCTGGAGCCACTGTGTACTGCACATCATTATGCATACATCTGCTGGTCTTCATGATTTTAGCCATATGTCCCTGAAATAATAAGAAGCTGCCTGGCTTCGGAGTACGAAATATTTCGACTGAAAATACACGGATCCTTGAATGCAGATGTTTGTGTGAAGATCAGTTCTGTGTGGGTAATTTATAATTGGGACATCCATAGAGAATATTTTTTCTTGGTACAATATAACTGTGTTTTGTACAGTAATTCATTTTAATGAACACTCATAGTTAATCACCGCTAGCCTTTACAGAGTCAGTACATTCGTAAAGACAGTTATGATTAAATATCCCGGGAGATTTCTGAAATACTTAAATCAAAAATTATGCCATGCTTCCTATTCTAATGTTTGATGTACACATTAACTGAGTTATATTTACCTGTTTCTGCATGACATTCGGTGCTACTCTGATGAGAATGGATTTCCTTTTGAGTCTTTGAGGCTTTTTTTTCCCTTTTACCATCTCAGGCAATTTTTATAATAAATTTGCTTCATTATGAATTTAAATTTTTTTTATTATGAATATTACTTTATTATGAATTTGAACATTTTAACCAAATAACCTATTCATATTCAGCCTATCAATAATAAAAGAAATATTAATTATGTGCACAATGATCAATATAATCAAAAAAGTAAATCTTAATGAACAATAAAGTAGAAAAAAATGTCGAACTAAGGGGATTTTTTAAAATCATTTTACAATTCTTTTAATTTTAATTTTTTTTATTATTAAAATGCACCATGGTCCTGAGAACATTTTTTTATCTAGATATATATACAAACATTTTACAGGAATCACAATAAAAATCACTGAATTACTGAAAAAAAAAAAACAACCAACAAGATGTGATGTAATATTTTAGATATTAGTAAAATGCACTCTCACAGTATTAAACTATGGATTCACAATTCAGACAAAATAGCATTTTTGTTTTGATTTACCACAGATTACCAACATTTCTGCAATGATGCTTTTGAAGCAATGAGTGCTCATTTGTACACCTGCAGAAAAAAACCCAATAGTGCAATAACAATTCAAGAAATAACTGTGCAGTCAGTGTTAAGTGCAGCATATTAGTGTAAATTCAATACTGTAAGTGTTAATTAAACAATAGGGAATTTGTTGTGTATTCATGAATATATCCATCAATCAAATACAGTCTCACATACACTTATGGCAGACATGCTTTTGCTTCGATTTAATCTGTTAGCGAAAACGTAGAGTCCTGTCCATCTCTGCTTTCCACTGCTGTATTTTGCGGATGATGACGTTGACTGAAGTTGGAGCGCAGAGTTCACTGAGGACAATGGTCTCCGAGACACATTAAAGACAGAAGCAATTTTCTCCCGGTAGCTCTTCCTGAACCTTTTCGCAGACCTGTAAAGGTCGCCCACAAAGCAGTAGCAGAGGGGGTTGAGTGCCGAGTTGGTGAGACCAAGCCACTGCGCAAAGGGCCGGCTCTGCAGCACCCAGCTGTGCTCGACATGGCCAGGAACTTCTCTGTCCAGAAAACCCGGCATGTTGAAGTCAAGCCAGATATCCGCTACATAAAGAGGAAGCCAAGAGAGGGTAAAAAGCACCACCAGGGCTAGCACCATCTTGGCAATTTTCTTGCGCGACCTCAGCCGCGCTGTCAATCGGGTCGAGCTTGACATGGCAGCTTGGCTGAACTGGTCATCTGCACTCCACAGTTTCCAGGTAGTGAGAAAACATATGATGAGATTGAAGAGGACTGGAAAGCCATACAGGGCGCAGAAAAGTAAAATGTTGTAGCCTAGGCGCAGGCGTGCTTGAGACCAGGCCTCGACGCACACGGTTATCCCGTCTGAGCCATCCATTGTCAAAGAAAGCAATTTGGTCTCGTTCATGAAGACCAACGGAGCGCACAGGCAGGATGACACCGTCCACACCATTACTATCATCGCAGCGATCTTCCTCCCGGTGAAGAAAGATCGAGCACGGAGTGGATTGTGAACGTTGTAGTACCGGTTCAAGCTTATAAAAGCCAGGCTTAAGACACTCGCAGACACAGAGACGGCCTGAACGAACGGCACGGCACGACACAACAAGTCCCCGAACACCCAAGCGTTGTAAACCTGGTGGCCCAAGTTGACAGGCATGCACACACACACCACCATCATATCACACACAGCCAAGTTGATCAGCAGCTTTCTGGTCGTGGAGGCACCAGCAAGTCTGTTCCTTCTTCGATTTAGGACCAAGAGCGCCATAACATTCCCCACAAATCCGGTCAGAAAGGACACCAAATACAAGACCACCAGGACAATCGTGCCAGGTTCGTGTCCTGCAAAAAGAAAGTCTGCAGCAAAGGGAACCGTGTCATAAATGATACTCCCATTATGGTCTTGTCTCAAGAAGGAAAAGTTGGTGGGCAGAAGATGTCCAAATTTGGCATAAAAGCTTGAAAAATTCATGTTATAATATAGTAGAAAACATGCAGGTGATCAGAAAACGCTTCTGGATAAAAACAGATAAACATGTCCATCATTAACAAAATTGCGTCAGTAGTAGTGGATTATTAGAAGGTTCTGTGGAGCGCCATCACGGATCTCCTAATGAACCAGAGAAAAAAAAGCGCTTGCATAAGAGAACCGCGCGTCTTTCCAGATGATGCTCCAAAAGTTGTTCAGTCCACGCATTCAGAGCAGGAACGCCTGCGTTCACCGTGGATTGAGGTTGAAGACCAGGTGTGTGTGTAAGAGTGCGCTGCTATCAGATAGTGCCGCTGTCACGGAGGTGAGAAAAGTTGGCGCACGCGGACAGGAGGCGTGCGCACGCGCCGACAAAACCCTGCGGCACCGTGTAGGCTGCACGAACGTGCACGTGAAAACTCACGGTGACGAACAGGATCATTATCATCGTCACCACCATCATCATCACCACCATCATCATCATCACTTTGGATTAAACATCACTTCAACCCACTCTTTATTTTCTGCTTTTTTTTTTTTAGATTTTTATTTCTCATTTTCTTTAATGCACAAAGATGTAAGTAGACTCGATTTTCACTTCACTGCAAGTTATATACTGTAACTGCAACTTTCTGTGACAAATGCATTTTTTTCTTACATCCTAATAATCATGAAGATGATGATGATGATGATCTTTATATATATAAACTGTTCAAAGCCTTTTCATTTTCTGCTTTTTTTTAAATATCTTTATTTTTTTATTTCTTATTCTGTAATGCACAGAGAGGTAATTAGCCAAAATGTTTACTTGACTGCAGGGTATATACTGTATACAATACATTTACATTTGTGGCATTTAGCAGACGCCCTCATCCTTACGTACAAAAGTGCTTTAAGTCTCAATGAATAAATCTACACTGGTACGCCAGATTACAAACTTAATATAAATATAACTCTTGAATTCTACAAGGCAAACCTGGAAAGTGCTAATTGAAGTGTTTCAGGAAGAGGTAGGTCTTCAATCGTCGCTTGAAGATAGCCAGGGACTCCGCTGTACAAACATCTAGGGGAAGTTCATTCCACAATTCCACAAATGGAATCCATAATTCACTATTTCTGTTTATAACTTTGCATTAGAGATAAACTGGACAGCTTTCACACCACATTATTTTCATCTTCAAGCATGCTCACTTGTCTCCCTAGCCTTTCTTGCTGCCTAGTCCAGAATGAATTTTATAGTTAATAATAAACGTATTTATATACCCTGTGTCCTGATCCTTTTCATTTTAGAGACAGTGGCATTGAGTAAAAGACAGGAGGTGGAGCTGGAGGTAGCAGAGCTGAAGATGTTGAGGTTTTCGTTGGGAGTGACGACAATGGACAGTATTAGAAATGAGTTTATTGGAGGGACGGCGCATGTAGGACGTTTTGGAGACAAGGTGAGGGAGGAGAGATTGTGATGGTTTGGACATGTGCAGAGGAGGGACATGGGGTATATCAGTAGGAGAATGCTGAGGATGGAGACACCAGGAAGGAGGAAAAGAGGAAGACCAAGGAGGAGGTTTATGGATGTGGTGAAGGAAGACATGCAGATAGTTGGTGTGAAAGAGGCAGATTTAGAGGACAGGGGGGTGTGGAGACGGATGATCCGCTGTGGTGACCCCTAATGAAAGCAGCCAAAAGAAGAAGAAGAAGAAGAAGAAGTGTCTTGACCCTTTTCAGCCTCATATCACTATAACAATTACTGAGAATTTTTCTTTTTCTGATTCTGCAACAACTCACTTGAAGCTCTAAACAAGAAGATTACTTCAAACATGAGTCAAACAATTCCCTGTGTCAGAGACATGTAAAGAAAAGGTGCTCAGGATGAAGACCATCTGCTCAGCTGCTTTTTTACGGTGAATTAAGAGAGAGGAAAGGACCTGGTGTTCTCGACCCCTCCAGCTTTAAAAGCGACAGGCTTGCTAGATAAAAGACCCTGCAGTCAACACCAGGAAAAATAGGAACAAATTAAATGGCTCTATCTTTTTTTTTTTTTTTAAAGGTCTAATGCTGAATGTTTATGAGCTGATGATAAATTTAACTATGAAAGTCTGAAAATAACCATTGAGCATAAATCTGAACAAATGTGTCATAACCACTCCAAAAAATCAACACAGATCATTCAAGCATCAATTGGAAGTTAAATAAATGTCAGTAAATGTAACTTGCTGTGTAAACCAGGTGAAATCACAGTTATTTATGCAGCCTGAAAGAACTGGACATATATGAATTCATCCACTTATTCGTGATGCCATTATTATAATGCCGAAGAGAAAAGCACTAGTGATGTATTAATGCTTTAGAAGCCCTGACTTAATATAGGCTGAAGGCACAGTCCATTTTATTTCTAAAAAAAAAAGCAATTTTATTATGTGAAATGAGGAAAAAAATTGGAATTAATGCACCAGGCACTCAGAGGAGGAAACAACGTAGCAGCTGCCCAGTTACAGTCAACTCAGGAAGTATTAGCATTCTTTTAAACCGATTTTAAACAGTCTCTTTTATTTTTGCTGAAAGCTGTCTAGTTTTCCCAGATACGATGGAGGACGGGTTTTATATTTGAACGAGTGAAGCTTTTTTCAAGGTTTTGCATTTAATAGAAAAAAATCTAGTTCTTTTTTTTTTATCAAGAAAGCAAGAATTTTAAGTATTCAAGATAGTAACAGATGCATAAACATGCCAGTGATTACAAGAAAGAAAATAAGAAAAAAGTTAAACCAACAAACACACACACACACACACACACACACACACACACACACACACACACACACACAAAGTAAATAGTGCTGGAGGAGTATCAGTGCTGAATTTCCTCACTGTTCTGAACTGCACTCCACACTGTACACGATGCATATTAACACTCCGGTTTGCACATAACTCTCCGAAATGGATTCAGTCGCACAGTCGCACTTTGCACAGACACTGAACTCGCACAGCCTCAACAAACACTTTAGGTTTTGTGCACAAACTCTTTTCTTCAATAAACCTTTTTCAAAAAAATACATTTTTAGTATTTAGTATTTTGTAGTATTTATTGCATTCCTTATTGCCTATGTTTATGGGAACTGCTGGAATCTATCTATCTATCTATCTATCTATCTATCTATCTATCTATCTATCTATCTATCTATCTATCTATCTATCTATCTATCTATCTATCTATCTATCTATCTATCTATCTATCTATCTATCTATCTAGACCTAGCTGCATCTATCTAGACCTGGCTGCATCTATCTATCTATCTATCTATCTATCTATCTATCTATCTATCTATCTATCTATCTATCTATCTATCTATCTATCTATCTATCTATCTATCTATCTAGACCTGGCTGCATCCATCCATCCATCCATCCATCCATCCATCCATCCATCCATCCATCTATCTATCTATCTATCTATCTATCTATCTATCTATCTATCTATCTATCTATCTATCTATCTATCTATCTATCTAGACCTGGCTGCATCTATCATCTATCTATCTATCTATCTATCTATCTATCTATCTATCTATCTATCTATCTATCTATCTATCTATCTATCTATCTATCTATCTATCTATCTAGACCTGGCTGCATCTATCTATCTATCTATCTATCTATCTATCTATCTATCTATCTATCTATCTATCTATCTATCTATCTATCTATCTATCTATCTATCTATCTATCTATCGCTGTACATGATACATAGTATTCTTCTTCTACTTCATAGCGATCCACTGTCCATATTTTGGAAGAGAACAGTTTTCCATGTATTTAAAAGTAGCCTATTGGCAAGAAATGATCAAAAAGCAAAAGCAATAACATCAGATTTTCAGTTAGCTTTGGTTGATATCCTGAGTAGTCACTTTAATATTGCAGTAAACATTATCGGATTGGATTGAAAAATATATCATATTTCTCTTAACGCTTTTTAGTTATCTTTTATAAAAGCGTATTTTTTTTCTTGATTATCTCAAAATCCTCTCTCATGAGACAGTTCTTTTTTTCCTACAGATATCAAAAGCTTTATACACAGACTTTCCAAATAAAGATAGGGAGCTTTAAAACATTTCCTCGTTGTATGAACGGAAAAGAAACCCCTCAAGAAGGAAATTTTGTTATAACTACGACTAGTGTTAACACTAAAGTGCTCTGGGTATGGTTGTAAATATTATTCTAAGACTTGATGTTTGAACATCTTTTTAGTGAACCTCTTGAATAAATTTACAGAGAAAAATGATTTTTTTTTAACAATTTACTGCACATGTACTGTTTCTCAGACTGATTAATGGCATCTCCAGCTGTTCACTCTGTTCCACTCAAAGTATTGAATTAGCGTCTGTCACTGCAGATGTACATGTGAGAGTAGTCTTTTGTATATTTAGCTAAATGGACACTGAATTCACGAAACTAAACATTACCTGTCAAACGCGTGGACGTGTGAACACACCTTTAACTATGGTTTTTGAGAGACACATTCCTGTTGCTTTTGTTTATATGACACAGACTATGTGATTTAACTGTATTCATTTTCATCAAACTCGCACTTTAGACTTAGCTTTCAATTTAGCATCAAATACATGTTGCTTGTCGTGTTCCACTTCACCAGTTTCTGTTCATACTGTATTCGAAGAACATGCTGACTCATTATATACATTTTGGATAAATGCATGTTATTTAATACTACCATTACATATTTAAATGGAATACAGTTCCACTTATACCTCAGCTAATTGGAAACCAATTTGTCCTTTCGAAAAGATAATGACGCGAGTCAATGAAAATAAAGCAGAACATCTGAATATATTTGCAGTAAATGTTTATACCGTAAAAAAATATCTCGTTTGTTGCAGATAAACAATAGGACAGTAATGGACATTCTTCTTCTTCTTCTTTCGGCTTCTCTAATTAGGGGTCGCCACAGCAGGTCATCTGTCTCCATACCCCCCTGTCCTCAACACCTTCCACTTTCACACCAACTACCTGCATGTCTTCCCTCAACACATCCATAAACCTCCTCCTTGGTCTTCTTTTTTTCCTCCTTCCTGGTGGCTCCATCCTCAGCATTCTTCTACCGATATACCCCATGTCCCTCCTCTGCACATGTCCAAACCGTCTCAGTTGGATATTAACTAAGTAAATGTAATTTGTTACTGTACTTAAGTTGCTTTTTTCACATATCTGAACTTCACTACATTTTAAAGTCAGATATTGCAAAATCACTCTTTTTATTTATGAGTGAAAAAAAGTCAACTGGTCAAGCACTCAGCAAGTCACCAATCAGGGTAGAGCGTGCGCTCGTGATGAAGATGATAATAGGAACATTATAGCCATAATAAATCATAGTACTTTGGATACTCATGTACATTTGAAGGCAAATACTTTTATACATTTTCAAGTAAAAGTTTAAAGGGATCACTTTTACTTTACTACATTTTTAGTATTTTGTAGTATTTATTGCATGCCTTATTGCCTATGTTTATGGGAACTGCTGGAATCTATCTATCTATCTATCTATCTATCTATCTATCTATCTATCTATCTATCTATCTATCTATCTATCTATCTATCTATCTGTCTGTCTGTCTGTCTAGACCTGGCTGCCTCTATCTATCTATCTATCTATCTATCTATCTATCTATCTATCTATCTATCTATCTATCTATCTATCTATCTAGACCTGAATGCATCCATTCATCCATTCATCTATCTATCTATCTATCTATCTATCTATCTATCTATCTATCTATTCATCTATCTATCTATCTATCTATCTATCTATCTATCTATCTATCTGTCTAGACCTGGCTGCCTCTATCTATCTATCTATCTATCTATCTATCTATCTATCTATCTATCTATCTATCTATCTATCTTCATCTATCTATCTATCTATCTATCTATCTATCTATCTGTCTGTCTGTCTGTCTAGACCTGGCTGCCTCTATCTATCTATCTATCTATCTATCTATCTATCTATCTATCTATCTATCTATCTATCTATCTATCTATCTGTCTATCTGTCTGTCTGTCTGTCTAGACCTGGCTGCCTCTATCTATCTATCTATCTATCTATCTATCTATCTATCTATCTATCTATCTATCTGTCTATCTGTCTGTCTGTCTGTCTGTCTGTCTGTCTGTCTGTCTGTCTGTCTGTCTGTCTAGACCTGGCTGCCTCTATCTATCTATCTATCATCTATCTATCTATCTATCTATCTATCTATCTATCTATCTATCTATCTATCTATCTATCTATCTATCTATCTATCTATCTATCTGTCTGTCTGTCTGTCTGTCTAGACCTGGCTGCCTCTATCTATCTATCTATCTATCTATCTATCTATCTATCTATCTATCTATCTATCTATCTATCTATCTATCTATCTATCTATCTCTGTACATGATACATAGTATTCTTCTTCTTCTTCATAGCGATCCACTGTCCATATTTTGGAACAGAACAGTTTTTCCATGTACACAAAACTAGCCTATTGGCAAGAAATGAATATACTTTGGATACTCAAGTACATTTGAAGGCAAATACGTTTGTACTTTTTTAAGTAAAAGTTTAAAGGTAGCACTTTTACTTTTACTGGAGTCATATTTCACCTTTGAATATTGTATCTCTACTTTAACTCAAGTACATGGTTTGTGTACTTCATCCACCACCGCAATAAGAACATGCATGTGTCTTTTAAAAACACTAGGTGTCACATACAGTAAATGCAAATGAAAATATCACTAATAAAAATAGTTGTGTAAAGAAAGAAACAGATCATTGCAAGAAAGTGCAAGTGTTTTAGTTATTGTGTCAAGGCTATTAGTTTGTGGTTAGTATGTGAGACCAGCATTAGCACAACTGAAAAGAAAAGACTATTCTTGAATCTTTGTCTAATTATTGTGACATTGTGTGACATCGTAGGTTTCTGTAACAGCTTCCTGATCAAAGGCATGCAAAACGTGTCCCAGGAGCACTAACTGTTTCTATCTATTGCTGCTATAATAATTTCACTAATGTACATTTGATTGCATTTTATTTTTGCAGGATACACAACAAACAGCTCCCGTGGTGATGCAAAAGGAGCGTAGTAATAAAAATGGATCCTTCAGACTTTGTAATCTATTTGGCCTGCTAATAAATTAGCTTTAAGCACATGTTAAATGGTTCTCCTTGACAGCATGGATATTATTTAGATCCTGTTACTTGTTTTTTACCCCATTTCCCATTTCACATCTCTCTCATGTTTTTTTTTTTTACTATACTTTCAAAATTGATGGTGGCTCATTAAAAAGTAAAGCGGCCTGATTGCCAATATTTAATTAATGAAATGATTTGAATGAAGTGAGCATTGAAGAAATTCCCCCAGGGTTTTTCCAATGATGCCTTTAGGAAATCCATACAAATATTACAACATATTAGCTCTCTAAAGAAAGTCATTTATTTTTAATTGCTGATATTCATGTGCAATTGAAAGTAGAAACATTGTCCAGAAAAAAAAATGTAAATGTAGCATACAACAGCACTCCTTTCAATTCAAAGTATATAAAGTTATTTATATTAGTTGTTACTATGCAACAAACTGGTTTAACCAAACATATACCGTAATTTCTGGACTATTAAGCGCACCCATATATAAGCCGCACCCACTGAATTTGACAAAGATTTTTTTTTGAACATAAATAAGCCGCACCTGTCTATAAGCCGCAGGTGTCTACACTGAAACTAATGAACAGGCTTACACAGGCTTTAACGAAAGACAGTGTCTGTTACACGGCTTGTATCTAAACAGTAGCCTATGAAGAAAGTCAGTGTTCACTGTCTTCCTCCTTCCTTTCACAACTATTCCTCTCGGGAGTTTTTCTTTTGGCATCGTCGTGCGTTTAAAAATCACCATCGGTGAATCTTTTCTCCTGATGCCGTGCAGCTCAGAACACAGGTGAAGTGTTTTTTCATGCCCGGTTGTTTTCAGCGTGACGAATAATTCACAGTCAGAGTGAGCGGCAGGTCAAACGTCAGAGGAACATCATCCATATTTATGATGTGGTGCGGCCCGATTCAGTGGGAGCGCATCTGATTTAATATAAAGAGTTTCATTGGTCTAATGTTATGAGGTTCAGGTTTTTTGTCTTGAAGTTTGTGAAACTGGTGACCAAAGGTGTTCTTTACTAGTTGGAGATTTCTTTCTGACCTTGTGATCCAGTTAATCCCAGAGGAGTTCAATAGGATTTAGGTGTGGTGACTGGACAGGCAATTCAATAATAGATAACTTCTGCTACTATCTACTCCAGTTCTCCAGTCTTAAATCTCATATTTATATGCAGTCTGTCCACAGAACTTTCTTTCATTCATTCACTCTCCAATTCTTTTTTTCTTTTGTCTTTTATTAGTTGCATATAAACATATGGAACATGCATGTGTCCCAAAAACAACAAAAGACTAGATGTTTCCAAACTTTTAAAAGGCATCAACTGCAACATATAGCATCTGCTTCTTCTCCAACTTACTGCATCATAATTCTCATTTATTTAGTTGAACCGGAATGCAATTTGCGTTACCATACTGTTTAATTTTAACTATACAGTGTTGATTAGCATACCCTTTTTATTTCATTTAAGTTAAATGCTTTTTGAATTGCAGTATTGGTTGAATGCTGACTGCAATTTCAGTGTTTATGTACATCAGCTAGTTTCACCTCCTAGAATCTTTTTTTTTCTCTTTCTTTCCTCGGAAACTTGGCATACCGTTCTGCAAGTTTTATTACTTCCCTCGTCTCTTGGTGTTTCTCTGGAGTATAATATGTACATGCACATAAAATATCCCATAGTATGTGCCAAACCTATTGTGCTATATGTGCTAGTGGAGACACTGATGTAAGGGATATACTTCATGATTGTGCTACACATGAAAATTGAATAGGAACATTTATAATATATATATATATATATATATATATATATATATATATATATATATATATATATATATATATACATTTTTTAAAAATTGATCAGAAAAAGAGAGAAAATTAAGCAGATTTTGACTTGTATGTAATGTAATGTAATGCAATGGCTCCTATCTCTATAAACATTTTGTCTTAGACCATGACAGAAAATATTTTTACACTTGTTATTACCAGGTGCTGGTCCTTTTTTCTGATAAATGCCTCATACAAATCTCGGGGAATATAACAGGAAGTGTAGAAGGAAGTAAGCACTAAATTATCTGATATGAACAGGTTCAGTGGGAATGAAAAGAAAACATCCACATTATCGGCTATATTTTATGAAGAAAACTAACCGAAATGTAATATAAGGCACATATTAAAGCTAGGATAGGATAGATTGTTCTCATTGTAGATTGTTATATGCTCAACTCAAGTGCTATCAGTATACAATGAATTTATTGCTTCTAATCTCTTTCAAACAATCTAAAATGTGGTCTGAGTAGTTAAAGTCACATGGGATCTGTATTGAATCGGTGACATGACACTCCATTTTCTTCTGGTTAATCTGGGAATGAGGTGTTTCTCCAGAAGCAGCTGGAAAGGGATATTATAAAGTATTTTATTCACACAATAACGTTGACAAGCTTCACATTCACAGGAGCAGCAGAGCTCATACACACTCACTAATCCTACCATATTTACCCGATTATTGTTTTTTTTTGTGAGAACTGGTGTAGCCAAACACCATGTGGGATGTGAAGACAATGATTTATTATAGTGGCTTCAGGTTTTCAGCTGTCTTTATGTCTGGATTTGCTATTCATCCCCCAAACTCAGATTACCCAGATCATTTTATTTAACACACTACATCACCACCAGCAAGGCTTTTATAGGTTAATAAAAATCAGATCGCTGTAAGGCTGGTTTCAGTCCTCTATGAAGTATTCTTGGCAGATTCTGGTTGTTTTTACAGATGGGATGCAATTTAAATGACATAAATACAAATTTTGAAGAAAATGTAGGCAAAAATATCCTATCTAAGGTTTACATATGATGTTAAAGGTGTAAGGATTGAAATAAGATTTTGTTCAACTTCTCGAGTTTGATCTATAATTCCTGCCCAGAGTGGTTCAACTAGAGTTAGCATTAGCGAGAACTGTTAAGACATCACCTTGAAACCTCAAGTCAAGTCAAGTCAAGTTTATTTCTAATGCGCTTTTCACAACAGACATTGTCTCAAAGCAGCTTTAAAGATTTAACAGTCAAGGTGAATGGTGTGTATTTATCCCTGATGAGCAGCTGTGGAGACTGTGGCAAGGAAAAACTCCCTTAGATGTTATGAGGAGGAAACCTTGAGAGGAGCCAGACTCAAAAGGGGAACCCATCCTCATTTGGGTGATATTAAGACCGTGATTATTCATCATTAAACAATACAGAACACTGAAAAGTGAGAACTAACATGAGCCCTGTAATGTAAGATTATGAGTAATGTCCTTTTTACAATCTTATACAGTCATTAAGATAAGATATACCTTTATTTGTCCCACAGTGGGAAAATTTCTCTGTTACCGCAACAAAGAAAAAAAAAATGCAAATATATAAAATATTATAATTTGAGGTTATGGAACCAGGAGCCACTGAGCAACTCAAAAAATAGCTCAACATTTGCGATCATCATAGATCCAACACCAGCTTCTCCATGCCAGAGCCTTTAAACACTCAAATAGGTCCAATGTCCAAACTCCACATGAAGTTCTAAGTGAAGTTCTTGACCTTGTGAGAACTCTGGCTGCTGCATTCTGAACTAACTGTAGCTTTTAAGTAATGATGCAGGACAACCACCTAGTAATGCATTACAATATGCTAGTCTGGAGGTCATGAATGCATGCATGAGCTTCTTTGCATCAGATATAGACAACATGTTAGCTTAGCTTAGCAATATTTTTAAGGTGGAAGAAGGCTGTTTTGGTAATATGGTTGATATGATATTCAAAAGACAAGTTGCTGTCTTGACTTTTAAACACACTTGGCCATTTAACTATCTGAAAATCAAATGTATAACGGACAACATGGCAGAAAATGATGTATTTAGATGGCTAAGAGTGCCTAGATTTTTAAAAGAAGCTTTTAGGAGCTTTTAAATTCCAGTATTAGCATTGCTGGTACTGTAAGCCGCATGATATTCAGATTCCTAAAAGTCAGGTTATATTATTATACGTGCTAAATCAAAATTGATTTTAAAATGTTATTTGTCACATACATTATTATACAGATCATGATATGCAGTAAAAGGTTTTATTCATTAATCAAACATATCTAATTGATTTGTTATGTACAGCAGTCCAATTATACAATTCCCATCTTTATACAGATTGTGATTACACCAGTGGTGGGAGGTCAGGGCCAGCAAAGACTTCTCTACTGGCCTAAACACTATCACGAGCACTGACCTACATTTACAACCTAAATTCTAATATTTCTTCCATGAAATTGTATTAATTTATTCCCAACAGTTTATTCTCTTCATTTTGTAGTGTTTCTCTTGGCTGCACTGCTTCCAGTACGTGTATGTGGATGTTAGATTTTTTTTGTCCAATCAGATTTCAGCCTCTATGTGCTGCCATGTCAATCTAATCTGCCCAGGGCCTTTAGCGATCTGCACACATTAATACATCAGAGTTAGACTTTTTTACGCCCACAATGGCTGACGGAGGAAGAGAAAGTGATCTCAGACATACTTGAAAATCCCTTTTCAAGAAAAGCTAGACATCGTGAGAAGAGGTTGGCCAACCCCGTGGCTAGTTCGCCACTTCCAGACCAGTGCCTACGAGCGGTACCACTGGCTTACAGCCTCTGAGGAGCATTGAAAATTATGTGAGTATGCATTATGATTCTGCATCTCTGGTGAGTAGGTTGTATTTAATTAAAAAATGTTATGTTTTTGTCATGTTATTAGACAAATATTGATTCTGAACTGCTCCAGATGATGTAGGTTGTAGTGTAGAGGTTTGGAGCTTGCTTTAGTAAAATGGTATTCAACCTATATGCGAAATGTCTCTTTCTCTGTAATACCACATGTTGTAAATATTGCGTTCCTGTGTAGTTTTGATGGTTTCTATAATTGCGACGTGATAGTGTTGGTATTAAGAGGTGGATCAAGTCAGGTAAGTCCTCACTGAAGGGCCAGGTACTAAATGCACGCCACTGGATTACACACCCATCAGGAAACAACTTTATTCATTTATACCCATCACCAATGATAATTTAGAAAATGATGGATTTACTGCATTGAAAGTTCCAATAGATTTTGAAGATTTGTACTCATTGTGCTCAGACCCAAGGGTGTGAGTAAAATCAGGTACTGATATAGGTGAAGTGAGGAGGCCTGCAGTGCAGTCAGTGTTCCAATTCGTCCCAAAGGTTTGGATATCATACTTTAAGTGATAGGAAAATGTAATGCTACCACATCCAAAGCTATCTTTTACAATTGTGTGCCTCTAACTTTGTGGTAACAATATGGAGAAGAACCCCAGATGGCTGAAAAGGTCAGGATCTGTTCCAGTGCTTTTGTTCATATATATTATTGCAGTTCTTCCACACCATGAGGCTCATCGTGTGTCTTCCTTTCTCAATAATTTTAATACTCGGAAACAAAATTGATAAATTGCATAACATTATTAATAATGTTATTTCTCAGCCTGGCTTGGGACCATCCATGGTAGAGTACTTTATTCCCATTCCCACAACTAATCACCCATGGGGTTAAAAGCCTGGTTTAAGGGCACAAAGAATGGCAGTCTGGTTTGGCCAGGACTCAAACCCAAAGTCTGGATCCAAAGTCTGATACCTTCACCATATACTTAAGCTGCTTTGTGACAATGTCCATTATTAAAAGGACCATTATTAAAAGCTTTTTCTTTTGTTTGTGTCCCTCTTTAGACTCTTACGGACTTCAGCACTTCAGAAACTACTGCTGGATCTGCGTATATGTACGCTGAATAAAAGAACAGTGTTTAGACGACGAATACGACTCAGTTGGTTTTCTGCAGCATCCATTATGTACTGATCGTAGATAAAACACCACCCCAAATACATCATCTCCAATTTGCAAGCTGGAGATATGTACAACTGATAAAGTGCAGCATTATTAATCCTAATGCAACCAAACATCGCTGAGAAAATCCGTTTTGTTTCGATTTGCTTAGGTTTGAGATCTGTGAGAACTGTAACTTGGCGATGGGTCGCTGATGAACGATTGGTCCATTTTCAACGAGTCTTTAATGTGACTCAGAAGAACGAGTCGTCTCGAAGAACGATTCGTTCCTTTTCTACTCGTATGAGCAAAGTTTCGTAAAATCACTGTATGCTTTGTACAGGAAACAGAATTGAGCAGTTTACCTCATGAGTCATATGGTCCGAGTCGTTCGTTCTTTTATCACGTGACTCCAATAGCACAATGCAAATTAACAATTTTGTTTCAGAGTATTAACATTATTGTTACATTATTTATGGGAGTCACGTGATGATAGAACTAACAACACCAAAAGATATTAGAGGTTAGCTGCATTGTCATATTTTAATTATTGGAACTAGAGTCAACGTTGGTGTATGTAGAGGTGTTCGAGAATCTGCTTATTGAAAATTTAACATTATATATTATTTCTGATCAATGAACTAAATGACTATCCATCCATTACTACTATAAATGTACAGGTTTTTGAAGGACTTTGATTATGTAGTGTAGCTGTTCATTTCATTAAGACTTGCACGAAAATTTTATTATTTTACAAATCTCCCTTTTTTCAATTTTCTGGCATGAGTTATTATTATGTAATTTATACTATTTTTAAAAAAATGTTTTAAATGTCTTTATCTTGGCTACAGTATATTAAGCAAAAAAACCTTTTGAACTTTTATTTATTAAACCTTGTTTTTGGCGGGTCCGTCTGAAAAAAAAAAGTTGCCATTTTTTCTTAATGTTTTTAATTTCAGATTAGCGATGTTACAGTTCTTCAAGAATATATTTTTAGAGCTTTAAATACATTTAGCTTGTCTTTATAAGTACATTTTGCTAGAGGAAGAAAATATAGTGTTAGTATGAACACTTCCGGGGTTGTTTATTTGGGAGCCATGATGTATTGCTAGGATACGGTACGTTCCAAATTCCTACACGAGGGCGTTGTAGTGCACTAGATATGACGTAGGTGCTATGAGGTTGTAGTGCACAAGTGTAGGAAGCGTCGAGGCGTTTGGGTTCAGCGTTAACGTTTGAACTGGCTGTAGCGGGGCAAGAGGAAAGATGGCGGCTGTTGTGTAGGCTGGAATACTGATGGAGAAATATTAATATATGAAATTTTGTGTGGGGGAAACAAAACCCTGATATTTGTGTTTGGGTGGATATTAAAGGGGTAAGTGGCGCATACACACACACACACACACACACACACACACACACACACACAGAGTATATAGTGATAACGGATATTGTACATTTCTGTGTCCAGGAGGAAACCTGTGAAGCCATGAGTGAGTTCAGGATACACCACGATGTGAACGAGCTGCTCAGCCTCCTGCATGTTAGAGGAGGTGATGGGGCTGAGGTGTACATCGACTTACTGCAGAAGAACAGGACTTCTTATGTTACCACTACAGTGTCTGCACACAGTGCCAAGGTGGGTTCTGGGGCTTCCATAAATCCACACTTTATACTGATCTTGACCACATTTTCCAAAGAAAAATCCACCATGGATAACTTCTTCAAAATCCAGGTCAGAGGCAGTGGATCTGCAGTCTGGAAAACACTACAAGTTGAGCTGAGAATACACACTAGATAGATGGATGGATAAATGGATGGATGGATAGATGGATGGATGGATGGATGGATGAATGATAGAACTTTCTTGTCATTGCATAGTACAGGTGCTCAGCAACGAAATGCAGTTCAGCATCTACCAGAAGTGCAAACACTAGCAATTGTGCAAATTGGCAAGTGCAGATAAATATGAAAGTTTATATATATATATATATATATATATATATATATATATATATATATATATATATATATGGCAAATGTGCAGACTATTGAAAAGTACAAGTAAATAGTTATAAGGCTTTGGCAGTAAAAACAAATGTACTGAATTAACAAGTACACTAAATATATGGATATGTAAATGTGAAATAGATGTACAGTAGGTAAGTTGTATATATAAATACACATAAATAAAATATTAGTACAGATGTATGTAAGGCACAATATATGTGTAGAGAGCATCCCATTTCTGCGCATTCGATTCGATTTTATTTGTGTAGCGTTTTTTACGATGCGCATTGTCTCACAGAGGCTTTACGCAGATAAAGCGGTAATAAGGTGATATAAAAGAATGTGTACGTTTATTGCACATAAGGTAATTGCTAATCCCTGATGAGCAGCCAGTGGATACTGTGGTGAGGTAAAACTTCCTGAGATGGTATGAGAAAGAAACCTTGAGAGGAACCAGACTCAAATTGGAACCCGTCCTCATCTGGGTGGCAGCGAATGTCCATTTATTGAAGTCCCATTGTCAAGGTGTGCAGTAATCGGTGCGTAAATGCTGAACTATTCATGCAACCTGTAGTCCTGAGCCGTTGTAGGAAACTGGCTTTATGGATCTTTAGGCTGGAGGTTCGGAACCATCCCCAGCTGCACACAGTGGTCTTACAATTGAGAAAGACTCCATCCAGAGGTAGGATCTCAGGAACGATGGTCACTGGAACCTCAAAGGAATGCAATCACATGTAGAGAATGTCAGCCTACCTGTCAGTGTTGGAGGAAACTCAGAAAACACAGAGGAATCCTGTGCATGTGAGAACTGGATACCTAAGATCAGAATTAGAGCGCAGACCCTAAAGAAACGATGGAAACACAGGGGGCAGTTTTTACTCCATGAGTCTTGGCTATAACTCAGCGTCGATCCCAACGTCCATGGATTTCTCAAACGTCGAGTAGATAGAGAAACTAATATGGCACACATACAACAGTTGAATGAGTGCATAAATATTGAATAGTTTTTCTCGCTATGCAGTGAATTTCCTTAAAACATGGTGGCAAGAGCATTTACTTTCATGCAATAATAATTTTCGACCTCACAACCCTCAATCAAGTTTGGTTTTTGGCTTTTTGTTGGAAAATGTCTGATGTGATGAACGTTTTTTTTTTTCCATTCCAGGTGAAGATTGCTGAGCACTCGAAAACCCCCGAGGACTTTCTGAGGAAATACGAAGAGCTCAAATCCAAAAATGCACGCAACTTGGATCCTTTGGTTTATCTTCTCTCGAAGCTCACGGAAGACAAAGACGTATGTTTGAAGGCTGTTTTTTTTCCGCTGACTGACATTTTGTAGTTTTGATGTTTGTTGCTTGCTATATACTTTTTGCGAGATTAAAAGATCTCAGCCACATTGCTAAGGGTGAAAGCATCCAACCAGTGTATCCATTCAGAAGCATTCCAAGGTTTTGGAACGAACCATTGAGGACGATTAACGTAAACTCTGCATGGATTAGACGAGTTGTAACCTCTGTTTTATTTCCCACAGACTCTGAAATTTCTGCAGCAAAACGCCAAGGAGAGATCAGAGATGTCAGCAAACGCGACTTCGAGCACCACGACAACCTTCAACATTCCTCCAACCAGCAGCAAGATGTCGATGCAGGAGCTGGAGGAACTGCGCAAAAAGCTCGGGAATGTCACAGCCAGCTCCAACGTTCCACAGGTGTGGCTTTTTCTTCTAACAAGCTAGCAAAATGAACAAACAACAACACAGTGGATTCACGTTTATTGTTATATTTAGAAGTCTACCAGTCTTTATGCCGGTCGTATCATTTTACTTTGTTGTATTTATCCGTCACACCTTAAAGGCCGGTCCGTGAAAATATCGTCCGAAATTACGCTTTTATTATTCAGAAAGTGAATAATCGTTTGTGACCTTCGCTAAATTGTTTCTCGAGGGCGTTTTCTTGGCGCTACTGCTGCTAGGTGAATATGACCTATCACAACACTACGAAGACCGGGACGTGTCTCGAGAGTCACATAGAATACAGATTAACATGGCAGAGGTAGAGCTGCATCTAACCATGCGTTAAAAGTCAGAAGGCATTTAAGTAAATTTATGAGTTGCTGTCTGTCTAAACCAAAGAAATAATGGCCACATGTTACACTTCCTATAGCTGTTGTGATACACTGGTGGTTGTGTTGCTTTCTATATGGCCTACACTACATGGCCGAAAGTTTGTGGACACCTTTGTTAAACATTTCTTTGAATTTTCCTTGTGCTGTTGTAAAAACTCCACTCATCCTGGAGGATTTTACTTGAGTTCCAGAGAGAGTCTGTGGGGATTTGTGTGCATTCTTTCACAAGCTTTAGTGAGGTTTAGGTGAGTGATGTTGGAGGTTCAGTCAGTGTTCAGGGGACTTTCACCAGAAACTTGGGAGGACCATGTCTTCATAGTACAACTGTAAGGAAAGATTTGGTTGAAGCCCCATATACTGTAGACATGTGTGATGATTGGGTGTCCACAAACTTTTGGACATACAGTGTACATAACAGGTAGACTGAAATGAGGATATAACGCCTGATCTTCAATCAGACATTATTTTTTGCTATAGTCATGCTATGGTATTCCAACTGTTTTGTGCTTTAAAACAATGATGTATTATGTTATTTTAAATTGTTTCATACAAATAATATTCGGACCATTTCTTTAAAGATTATATAAAAATCTAACGTTCCCTGTCTGTGTACAGTCTGCCGAGGTCACTCGCAAGCTGCTTAGAGACAGACACAACAAGAAGAACCCCACACAGCCTATTCCTGTCTTCCCAAACTGGGTGTATGACAGACCTGCTCTAATCGGAGATTTTATCACCAGCTCTGCTCCAATGGGAGATCCAGTTGTCGCTATTGGTAAGTATAGTGATCTCCTAAGGGTTTCTAAAATTCTTTGAAGGATCCATGTCGAGGTTTACATCTACATCTAGTTAAACGGTTCCTCATAACATTTTAAATCCACCATATACAGAACTTCACTTCACAGGATTTGCGTTTCACATGACTTAAAAAAAAAAATTTATAAAAACGTATTAAAGAAAAAAAAAATGTATTCTACCCCTTACCCTAAGCATTAATAAAAATGAGAGAAAAATTGCTTTTAGTCCCTTAAACCACACCCATTGTACACGTAAAACTCCAATCTTACAAATTTACAACAAAAGCAACAGCAGACAAAGTTCCAGTCGCTAAGTGCCTAAACTACAGAGCTATGATTTTCACATTTTCTACAAGTTTCATGGGAAATATGCTGCCTTTTTCTGTTTTCAGGTACAATGCCGCTAAGCGTGCAGGAGCAAGCACTGGTTGAGGACCTTCTGTATGCATTGATCGGTGTAGATGGGAGAGACATCGCAGCACAGCCCGTACTCGGCAGACAGAGTCGCTCGTTTATAGTAGACCCTTCACTGGACATGTCCATTAAGGAACTTGTGAACCGGATCCTACCAGTGGCATCCTGTTACTCCACCGTCACACGGTTAGTGAAATGATCCCTCTGATTCGGTTTCTCTTTCCATGATTTTATTTATTTATTACATTTTTTAAACTGCGGCTAATATCCAAACTCTTTAACATCCTGTCTGGTTTGATGCTTCCCGTAGCTTTACAGAGGAGAAATGTTCCTTTGAGTATGGTCAGGTGAACCACGCTCTCACTGCAGCCATGAGGACACTGATGAAGGAGTATCTCATCCTGGTGACCCAGCTAGAGCATCTTCACAGGCAGGGGATGCTCTCTCTGCAGAAGCTCTGGTTCTACATCCAGCCCACCATGCGCACCATCGAGGTTCTGGCCTCCATCGGTAAAAAAAAAAAAAGTTATAAAAATGTGGAAGGTTTTTGTCATTTAGTGACACCCCACCACCCAAAAATCTGAACATGGTTATGATAAAAACAGTACCTGTCAAAACTTAGTGATAGTAGTTTAATGTTTTTCAGAGACGCATGGATGTTCCTTTTTTCTATGCAACAAGGTAAAAGTCAAAAACAGAATTATACAGTGAATAGATTAAAGTTATGTAGACAGGTGAGTCCAAATTTGACATTTTTGTCTCTATAAGAAGAACTTGTATAAGACGGAGAACAGGAGAGAAGATGTTGCCAGACACTCAAACATGAAGGTGGAAGCTTAATGGTTTGGTGGTGTTTTGGAGCAGAGAAGGTTGGAGACTTATCCCAGGATAAAGGAATACTGAACCAACATGACTACAAAAAGTATACGTGCAAGCTCTGTAAACGTATATCAAGAGCCAACAGTTGGCTGGAGTTTTATCTATCCTGGAATGGCCTGCCTAGTCACCACACCTAAATCCTAATGAACTGCTCTGGGATGAAGCATATGATGATAATGATCTAGTGAAGAAGACATTTGGCAACTTTTACAAGAGGCATGATGAAGTATTTCAGCTGAATGTTTGAAGAAACGAACTGTCTGGCTTCTAAGAGCGTGTAAAGCTGTTATTCATGCTAAAGGGGAGATTTTTCATTAAGATCTAAACATTTATATATTCGTTTGGTCAAAGTAAATCTTATCGTTATATTACCTCGTTTGTTGCATAGAAACAAAGGTAACGTCTCCAAATAACTATAAAAGACTTTTCCCAAACATTTCAAAGGCACTTTAATTATTGCCAATCAGAGACTTTAATCCTGGAAATGTATATTACATTACTTTTTTATTTTTTATTTTTATTTTTTAAGCAAATATTGTTATTAAATGAACATGTAGAATTTATGGGGAACATTATTTCTTTTTTAATAAAGTCAAAACGTCAGTTTTATCATACATGATATTTTATACTGCAATAGAACTAATAGCCCAGTGAATATAAGTATGGGATTTTATTATTATAAATGCAGGATATTTTTTTAATAATCTTTCTACTGAATTTGTTTGACGGACAAAAAAATGACTGCATATTCAGCAATATTTTAAAGTGCCCTGCATGCTGAATATTGTATAGACCAGGACCAGTCTAACTCATGTGAGACTAGATTAGCCCTGAAGTATGAAAGATTGACTATGAGGCTTATTTGCATGAGAGTATTGGCATATAATACATGACTGTGTGTATATCTTGACCTACTTGAGCTACTTTTCTTGTTTCTTTGTTGCACAGCCACTTCAGTAGATAAAGGAGACTGCATGGGTGGCTCAACGTTAAGTTTACTTCACGATCGCACCTTCAACTACACTGGGGACAGTCAAGCCCAAGAGCTGTGCCTCTATCTTACTAAAGCAGCCAGCGTCCCGTATTTCGAGATGCTGGAGAAGTGGATCTACCGGGGAATCATCAAAGATCCATACGGGTATAGAAGCTGAATTTTAATGCATAACTCGGGTTTCAGGTTTATTTCCTATATATTTGAAGTCTAACATAGACATGCTATCACAGTATTTGTGCTAAATCAGATATATTGTTCGACAGGGAGTTCATGGTCGAGGAACATGAACTTCAGAAAGAGAAGATACAGGAGGATTATAATGACAAATACTGGGATCAGAGATACACCATCGTGCAGCACAAAATCCCGTCATTTCTTCAGAAAATGGCAGATAAAATACTAAGTACAGGTGAGCCTGCCGTCACGTGTTTAATTACACAAGGTATAGATGATTTTATTCATATTTGTTTTATGGTTTCTTTTTTGTCTTCACTCAGGAAAGTACCTGAACGTCGTGAGGGAGTGCGGACGAGACGTCACCTGTCCAGACGCGAAGGAGGTTCTCTACACTTTGAAAGAGAGAGCGTATGTGGAGCAAATCGAAAAAGCCTACAACTATGCGAGTAAGGTTCTCCTGGACTTTCTGATGGAGGAGAAGGAGCTGGTGACTCGGCTGAGGTAAACGTCCCGCCTGTCGATGCGTTTTATATCGTTTATATGCAGATGGTTGTATCTGCATATTTTATGAAAATGACACAAACATTGCTATGCTAGGAGAGAAGGGTGATGATGCGAACACATTTAGATTATTCCCTTATATAAGGGCATGAAGCCAT
This sequence comes from Silurus meridionalis, assembly GCF_014805685.1. NCBI lineage: Eukaryota > Metazoa > Chordata > Actinopteri > Siluriformes > Siluridae > Silurus > Silurus meridionalis. The sequence goes on along the minus strand of NC_060890.1, from coordinate 6,888,476 downwards.
GCCTCATCATGGTTTATCCTGTGTTTAATAGTGAATTAGTTCATTGTAAGCAGTATTGCAGCAGATACACTGTATGGACAAAAGTATTGGGACACCTGACTTTTCCAGCGTTATGTGGTTCTTTCCCAAACTGTTACCACACAATTGTATAGGATGAAATTCTCCATTCACATGACAGTGCCCCTGTGCACAAATCCAGCTCCATGAAGATATGCTTTACATGGTTTGGCATGGAGGATCTACTTCTATAGAGCTCTGAATCTCAACCCTATTGAACACCTTTGGGATAAATTGGAACACTGACTGCACCCCAGGCCTCCTCACCTTACCTTCATTAGTACCTGACTTTAATAAAACCCTTGTGTCTGGATGAGCACAGATCTCCACAAGCACCCTCCACAATCTAGTGGAACATCTTCTTACTTATGACCAGGTGTCTGCATACTTTTGCCAATATAGTGTAGTTTGATTAATAATAAACTGTTATATTTATTTGCTTGATATGATGCTGTACAAAACGTTCTAAATCAGTGTGGGGTTGTGTTTAGGTCTATCAAGCACTACTTTTTGATGGACAAAGGAGACTTCTTTGTGCACTTCATGGACCTCACTGAAGAGGAGCTGAAGAAACCGGTCGATGACATCATCCCAACTCGTTTAGAGGCACTGCTGGAGCTGGCTCTTCGAACAAGCACGGCCAACACGGACCCCTTCAAAGATGATCTAAAGGTCTATTATTAAATTTATCACTGCCTGAAACTCGGCCCAAATCCAATTTTAGTAATTGAATATTCCTCGCAATAGCATTAACTATTAGGCATCGACACGGCCGCGGGGCTTTTATATACCATGGAAACTGCGTGCGAAATTCACAAACTGTCACGTTAATGGGCCATTCTTGTACCTGTACAGCGTAATAATAGATTAAATGTTTGTGTTGTTCCTGTTGTTTTCCAGATTGACCTGATGCCCCATGATGTCATTACTCAGTTATTACGCGTCTTGGCCATAGAAACCAAACAGGAGAAAGCCATCATCAACGCTGACCCCACCGAAGTGGCCCTTAGTGGCCTCGAGGCTTTCTCTTTCGACTACATTGTGAAATGGCCGCTGTCACTAATAATCAACCGGTAAACAGCTTTTTATGTATGACGCGTCCTGTGGTATTCGGTGTGATTTGGAGCAGGGGCGAAGTCAACGCTGTGTTTGTTCTTCGCAGGAAAGCACTGACCAGATATCAGATGCTCTTCAGGCATATGTTTTATTGCAAGCATGTCGAGAGGCTGCTCTGCAACGTGTGGATCAGCAACAAGTCGGCCATGCAGTACTCCCTCCACTCTGCAAAATGGTGCCATGCCTTTCAAATACACAATCTTTATTTATTTTTTAGATTAGGTTTTCTAGGTTTGTTAGTGTTAATATTAAAAAGCATATGTACGAGGTATCAGAAAGTTTCGAGACTAGCTCTGTACGCAAAAAATTACTTTATTTATCTATGCTTTACTAGTGGTTAGGATGCGGCGCTCTCACCGCTGCGCCCGGGTTCGACCCCCGGTCAGGGAACCGACCCCATTTATAGTCCCTTTGCACAGCAATACAGCGCTCCCAGCGTTCCTGCCCACTTCTGGAATGTGTCCTGGAAGTCTTCTGTTCGTAAGCAGCTTCTGCTATTTGCACTAGATCTCCGCAACGGTGTCAACACGGCGACCTTTGAGTAGGATCTTAATCTTCAGGAAGAGGCCCAAATCTGGCAAATAGGATGGGTGCGGATTGTTCTCCGACGATCATCATGCACGAGTTGCTGAAAGGTTTGGACATTTTCCGGGTTGAGCTCATTGAAGGTCTTCCTGATCTCTCTTCACCTAACAGTGATGTTCTTCCGCTCTTGAAGCACGCGTGCCAGTCAAACACCTCGAACGACTCATTGCAGCATCGCCGTATGTCACGTTTTAGCATGCTGTCCATGATGAACTCGCAGACGTGGTAACGCACGTGGTCAGAATAGCACCAGTTAGCACCATTAGTCTCGACACTTTTTGATACCACCTCGTATATATGCTGTGTGTGTGGGATCTGAATGTTTCGTTTTTTCTCTTCTAACTCCAGGTTTGCTGGTGCCTTCGCTCTCAGACAGCGCATGCTAAACTTCGTACAGAACATCCAGTACTACATGATGTTTGAGGTCATGGAGCCGACTTGGCACATCATGGAGAACAACCTGAAATCGGTGACCAGAACTTATTACATTTCTTGATTTCATGAGGAACACCATGAACTTTATAAAGACCATGAACTGAGTTTATATATTGTGGCGAGCTCGCTGGCTCAGGGCGGAAGAAAGAGGAGACAGGCGACGGGTTTCCACGCAGAACTGCATTAATTCGTCTTTAGGCTTTCGCATTCCACTTTTACTTTTCAGTGGGGAAACCAATACAGACATAGACACTCGAAATGTACTCTAACTTTTCAGTGGGTTAAACCGACACACATCAACACACACGCTATATTGCCAAAAGTTTGTGGACACCTGGTCATAAGAACGTTATGTGCTTTTTGAGCATCGCATTCCACATTTAGACCAAATTTGCTCTTTAAATTTCTTCCACTTTTCTGGAAAAATGTTCCACTAGATTTTCGAATGTGCTTGTGAACATTTGTGTTTATCAGCCATAAGCGTGTTAGTAAACTCAGGTACTGATGTAGGTGAGGTGAGGAGATCTGGGGGGCAGTCAGCTTTCCAGTTCATCCCAAAGGTGTCGGAGCTTTATAGCAGTGCAACTCAAGATCTTCAAACACTTTGTGCACAGGGTTATTGTCATGCTGGAACAGGTTTGGGTTTCCAAGTTTAAGTGAACGTAAAATTTGACTATACCGCATCCAAAGACGTCCTATACAATCATGTGCCTCAAGCTTGGAGAAGAACCACATATGGCTTAGGAATGGTCAGGTGTTCTAATATCTTTGACCATATAGTGTATGTACACACGCCCAGCTCTTTTTTATACTCTATATGTATTTTTGTTGCATAACCGAAAGACACAAGGAATTCATCCTCTATTGTTTGTCTTCGCAGGCGTCCAACATTGACGACGTTCTTTGCCATCACACCAGCTTCTTGGATAACTGTCTGAAAGACTGCATGCTGACCAACCCGGAGCTGCTGAGGATTTTTTCGAAACTCATGTCCGTGTGCGTCATGTACACCAACTGCATGCAGGTGTGACGGATACAGATACAGGATTAAATAGACAGGGTCGTAAAGCCGTCATTGGAGTTTAATACCAGTCTCTGAGGTGTTTCTGAGTAAATCACATTCTGTATTTCTCCGAACAGAGGGCGCCCTCAAATCAATACCAGTGTCATTTGGTACTTGCTAAGTGTCATCCATGTCCTTTCTGATGTCTGTTTTTTTTTGTTCTAGCGATTCACCCAGAGCATGAGGATGGACAGCGAGATAAACCGATTAAGTCTGGAACACGGCACTATGGAGGGTCCTCCAACCCAGAGCGAACGCATTGAGGAGACTGAGAAGAAAAGACTGACCTCTAAGGTAATGCTCAGGACCCACCATGTGTCATCAGGTTACCATAAATATTCTAATTGTAATAAAAAAAAAAATGGCGAATTGTTTTTCTATATTTTCAGTTTTTAGCTGAGCACGTCGATTCCCTGCACTCAGACGCAGGCTTCGAAAGCACCATCAGTAAGTTTGACAGTAACTTCAGCACACTGTTGTTGGACCTTCTGGACAAGCTGAGCATTTACAGCACTAATGACTGTGAGCACAGCATGATCAACATCATCTACAGGTGAGCGAGCCATACTAAATACACTTTAGTTTGAATAAATACACTTTAGGAAACACAAGTTTGTGGACACTTGACTATACGTTTTTTCATGTGATATTTGAACATCTCTTTCCACACTTCCACTCTTCTGGGAAGATGTACTTCTAGATTTTGCAGTACGTTTGTGGAGATTTGTGCTCATTCATCCACAAGGATGGAAGTAAAGTCAGCTCTATAGCAGGCTACTCAAGATCTTTCACCCCAATCCATGTAAATCATATCTTCATGTAGCTGGATTTGTGCACAGGGGCTGTGGTCCAGCTCCATGAAGAAATGCTTTTTATGGGTTGGAGTGGAAGATCTCCTGCTCTTGAGCTCTGAATCTCAACCCTATTGAACACCTTTGGGATAAATTAGAACACTGACTGCACCCCCAGGCCTCTTCACCTCACACAAATCTCCACAAGCACACTGCGAAATCTAGAGGAACATCTTCAATCTCTTGTATTGCTTTTTCTTTTCCCGCAGGCTGGACTTTAACGGTTTCTACACCGAGCGTCTGGAGCGAATGGCAATCGAGAGGGGACAGAAAACTTCAACATAGCACACTTCTTCACAAGTCTCCATCAAACAGCATTAAGGGGTTTAATGGCATGTTCTGCCCCTTACACCAATGTTGTAAATGAGAACCCTGTACCCATCACATTACCTTAAAATCTATTACGAAGAGGGTGTATTTCTTCTTCCACAGAAAGTGTGTCAGTGTTGTGTTGTAATATAAGCAATTCTTTATTAAATAATATTCTAACGAAAAGACTCGTTTGGGTCTTTTGGGGTTTTTTTTGACACCATTTCCAGTGTTTTTGTTGCTCACAGTAATCCAACTCCTATGGATTGTCGGATTGCACCGTTTGCACACCAAGTGCCCTCCCCAAAGAATGATCACTAGAATGATTGCATTTGAGCCTGGGCTTTTTGTCAGAGCAGATATCAGACACAATATTTCACCCAAATTACATTATACCACTATAGCGGTAATTTGCTGAAAGTGTGGAGACACACATATTCATAACCTGGTGCTCAAACTGAGCAGGGTTATAATGAGGTACAGTGCAAATCTGTGTGAAATTAATACAACAGCACAATACAGTGAACTATAAGCATGTAGTGAACAATATGGTATGTAAATGCTGCCTGGTAAAAGTGTGCAAAACGTGTGATGTACATTATATGGCCTGTAGTCTAAAAGAGGAGGTTCAACAACCCATATATTGGTTATATACTATAACATATGTATTGGCTGGTTATGGTATTTTTCACCTAAAATCTTGTTTTCAGAACACGGCAGTAAGGTTTTGGTTAGACCTCCGTGTTGGATGAGGGGGTCCATCTTGTGTTTTAGTTCATCTGAAACATGTTTAGCACTGTTCAGGACACTCCAGAATTTCCAGCCTGGGCACATCATGTCTTCATTGGAGCTTTGTGCACAGGCATTGTCAGGCTCCCAGTTCAACTGAATAGAAATTTCAATGCTACAACCTAAAGACATACACCAAACTGGCATAATATTATGACCAACAAACTAAAATGCACTATGTTCACCGTTTTATCAGAACCAGCATTAACTTCGTCAGCAGCCTTCGATCCCCATCTGCATCAATGAGCTTTGGCCGCCCACGACCCTGTAACCAGTTCATCACCGTTCCTTTCTTGGACCACTTTTGATAGATTCTGATCACTGCAGACCCGGAACAGCCCACAAGAGCTGCAGTTTTGGAGATGCTCTGACCCAGTCGTCTAGACATCACAATTTGACCCTTTTCAAACACGTTCAAATCCTTACGCTCACCAATTTTTTCTGCTTTGAACACGTCAACTTTGGGGACAAAATGCTCACTTGCTTCCTAATATATCTCACCCACTAACAGGTGCCACGATGAAGAGATAATCAGTGTTATTCACTTCACCGGTGGTAATGTTATTATGTGAAAAATGTTATGCCTGATCGGTGTAGGTGTGTCTGTAGCAACAGCTCGATAAACAACCACATATAAGTATAATAGGCCATATAGTGCATTAATTTATTAGACATACGGTATCTTGTGCTTCTAGTAAATGTAGTTTTAATGCACTGCCTGTCATTAAATATTAAAAGGATTTAGGGGGAAAAAATGCATCAACCAGGGAGTGAACATATTTAAAGCAATTAAGTACTGTTGCTATCAAAAACACCAGTGTGAGCGGGAGAGAGGGTTATATATCCTTAATCATCTATAAAGCTTCCTGTGACTTACATTTTTGTGCATTCAATTTAAAAAATGTGTACATTTTGGAAAAGTAATGAAATTGTGTAGCCATTGACACAATGAGAGAAAATGTTCCCAATGTTTACCTCTAGATGGCGACAGAGAGCCGCAGTCTATTCTTGCTGAATGCGCTACTTTCTAAATGTGATGCTCCCAAAAGTTTTGTGGTTTAAACTTTTTCTTCCTATACATCTTGAGTCCATACGCAAAAATTTCGATGTCCTTTTAGCATTCACTATTTAGGTTTTCTTCTCAGGTTCATGATTACAGCGTATATATATATATATATATATACATAGTGTTGAATTAGTGTCAATCCCTCCACACCCTCTTCCCTCCCAATGTCCAGCCCTTCAGCTTTACTTCTTCACTGAGCAAGCAAAAATGAGGACTTCAAGCCAAACAGGCAGGATGACAAGATGAAATATTAAAATTATCTCAGTAAAAACACCTGTAGATTCGTTGTTGGATTGCTATCTTGACGTGCAGCAGTCATGTTGAGGGTCCTGGTTGAGTCTGCTTCAGGTCTTCCTAAGAAGAAGCTCGGCAGTCCGGACCCCATCACATCAGTGGTGTTTAAAGGTATGCAAGAACAGGGTGTCTACTGTGTACAGGACTAAACCTAGGGAATGCTGAAGACTACACATATCTGAAGGAGATGAGATGTTTGGTGATGTGTTTCATGCTTTTGAGGAGTTTATGGTTATAATAAAATGCATATACCTGTAAATATACAGAGGAGCTGCGTTTATTAAACTCTCTCTTTGTGTTCATAAGTCCTATAGAGATCTAATTACCTACAGATTACAGGAGTAAGATACACATTTTGGATCTTATTGAATATTTGTTAGTTCATATGCATTACATTACAACAACTCAGACTACTATGTATACATTTTTACATACCCTGCATTGTCTTTATTAATTTTTTTATTGTCCTAGTTTTTATAGTTTTACAGATTTATAGCACCTGCACACCAAATTCATTGTACAGGCAACTCATGAAATGTGGCAATAAAGCAGATTCTGATCAATTTTCAATTGATTCTTTGATAAATGACCTCTGTACTTGCTTGCGTTTACATTTATGGCATTCAGCAGAGTTCTAATTTCTGCGACTCAGGTTTAAGGGCCTCGCTCAAGGGCCCAACAGTGGCCCCTTTGTGGTGGTGCTGAGATTTGAACCAATAGCCTTCTAAGTAGAAGTCTATCAACTTAAAAAGTCGATCAACTTGATGAGCACAAGTTAATAAATGATGTGGAGGTTGAACAAGTAGTTTTGAGAATTTCATTTCTGATCTGAGAAACTCTCCAAAGCAACAGAGAAAAACTGTAAACCAGTTGTCAGAATCTGTCGAGCTTAAATTTCTGTTCAACTAATTTTTTTTTTTTTTTTGTAAATGTGACTTGAATTGATGAATTGTGCAGATGCATCTTGAATGTCACTAATGAAGGCGAGTGAATGGCATCAGATCAACTAATGATCAACTAGTTCTCTAAAACAGGTCAAAGGTGAATCTCGTGAACCTTGAGTTGTACACAGACAGAGCAAAACATAATTATAAATTCAGAAAATAGACAAACAACTAAGAAATGAACGAACACATTACAGTACAGTAAAAGTGTAAATCCTGTCCAGTCTCATGCAATCAATCTAGATAGATAGATAGATAGATGGATGGATGGATGGATGGATGGATGGAGGCAGCCAGGTCGAGAGAGAGAGAGAGAGAGAGAGAGAGAGAGAGATAGATAGATAGATAGATAGATAGATAGATAGATAGATAGATGGATGGATGGATGGATGGAGGCAGCCAGGTCTAGAGAGAGAGAGAGAGAGAGAGAGAGAGAGAGAGAGATAGATAGATAGAGGCAACCAGGTCTAGAGAGAGAGAGAGAGAGAGAGAGAGATAGATAGATAGATAGATAGATAGATAGATAGATAGATAGATAGATAGATAGATAGATAGATAGAATCAAATAAATGAATTTGTGCTGCTGAAATTCATAGATGCCAAACAGAAGAAATTAAACTTTTGTGCAATTTCAGTCATTGTGATTCAAACCGTAGTTTATATCAAGCAATCTTGAAACTGTGCATCATACTGACAACATGCCTAAACATTTTGATGAATAAGATGTTTATTGACACAAATACAGTGGAACCCGGTTATGTCGATGTCCTAGGAGGTCGCCAAAAAGCATCGAGGTAAACGATGATCGAGATAAACGAAATTCAAAATGGCGGCAATATATTAACGTGCTTGAAATTTCTTTATGTACATGATTGCCGCGATTTGATTGATGAAGGCATGCGATAAAAATACATACAGTACATGTTTATCTGTCAGGAATCCACCTGCCACGCCCCCTTCGGCCCTCTTCAGCGTGTCAGGTGCTTTCTCGGCCGCTTTCTCTGAAGCTCCCGGCTTCAATCGCGCACATTTGTGCTCGTTTATCATCATCACCAGCTCTTATTTAAACTTCCACACTCTCACTGTCCGTTATTGTTGGTATATGTTGGTTCACGGCGGTCGTTGTTATCGCGCATGTGTATCCCGGTACGTGTCTTCCCACCGGCACTCTCTCAATGGCTGCGCTTTTTTTCCCAAAGCGGACCCCCCTATCCTGCTGGTGTTTATTCTATGATTTTGAATGGTCATCACACGTTCCTCGCCGCCAAGCGACAAAAGGCATATGTGCACTAACTAACAGCAGAGATTCACCAGTATACAATACAACACCTGTAGCAGCTGTAAGTCTTGATTTTTCCGCCACTTCCGCGGGTTCTTCTGCGGCTGCACCGAGATAACCGACATTAAATTGCAAAATTTTCCCCCCTTGTGCTCGAGATATTAGGGTTCGGCGACATAAAAAAAGTCGACATAACCGATAAAAAATGCTTAGAATAAGCGAGAATTTGGCGGTTCCACTTCAAAAACGTCGACTTAATAGGGTTGTCGAGGTAACCGAGGGCGAGATAACCGGGTTCCACTGTACTTACTTTGGAGAACTAAGGATTTTAAGAAAAGTACAGGCTTTTGCAAGAAATCCAATGTGTTGTGCTGTTTGTACCCAAATGCACTTACTGGTGCACATATTATGGATGATTTGAAAAATAAAAGACAGGAGGTGGAGCTGGAGGTAGCAGAGCTGAAGATGTTGAGGACGTTGGGAGTGATGAGGATGGACAGAATTAGAAACAAGTTTATTAGAGGAACAGAGCACCTAGGTGTTTTGGTGACAAGGTGAGGGAGGTGAGATTAAGATGGTTTGGAAATGTGCAGTGGAGGTACATGGGGTATATCGATAGGAGAATGCTGAGGATGGAGCCACCAGGTAGGAGGAAAAGAGGAAGACCAAGGAGGAGGTTTATGGATGTGGTCAGGGAAGACATGCAGGTAGTTGGTGTGAAAGAGGCAGATGTAGAGGACAGAGGGGTATGGAGACGGATGATCCACTGTGGCGACTGAGAAAAACTTTAACTATTTTGCATTCAATGACTTATGCAATGGACTGATGCCGACATGTTTTAGGGGTTGAGACCATTCAGGTGAAACCAGTATAATATATTTTGATCAACATGTAAATACACAACTGATAATGTAGGAAACAGCAGACACTTGTACACAATCGATTAAATACATGTTTTAAAGCATTCACAATTTAAACAAAGCAACAAGAAATGTTTTTATGATGAGCACAAGTGACTACATGATGTGGAGGTTGAACAAGTAGTTTTGAGAATTTCCTTTCTGATCTGAGAAACGCTCCAAAGCAAAGCAAAAATTTAAATGAGATAATTGTCAGTTTCTCAGGATGAGGGAGTCTCCCAAATGCTGCAAAAAAAAAAAATTTAATGATGAAAAACATGGGTTGGAGATTAGATAATTAGTTAGTTAGTTAGTTAGATAGATAGATAGATAGATAGATAGATAGATAGATAGATAGATAGATAGATAGATAGACAGACAGACAGACAGACAGACAGACAGACAGACAGACAGACAGACAGACAGACAGACAGATAGATAGATAGATAGACAGACCTGCATGCACTTATGTAAATTGTGGTGTTTATAGTTTATGCACGTGTTTATAGTTTTCTCAACCTAATTGTTTTTTTATTTTTAGGTGAAACAAAGAAAACTCGGTCCATCAGCAATGAAATTAATCCTGTCTGGAAAGAGGTAGGAGTGTACCAACGGACACTTGTTTTGTTTCTTAGCTTAACAAGTGTATATCAATAGTTGATTATAGTTTATCAAATATTTACCTGTAGTTTTTGTATTTGCTGTGGCACACAACATCAAGTTAAGAAACAGTTCTTTTACATTTTTTTTATTTTGTCCAATACAAACCTTTCTGTATTTAAACACAAAACAAACTAATCTAAAGGCTCTTTATTTTCACCCCAGACTCTGGAATTTGACTTAAAAGGTTCCCCTCTTGACTCTTCTTCATTCATTGATGTGATTGTAAAAGACTTTGAGACCGTTGGAAAAGACAAGTAAGTTCTTTACTTCACTGCACAGGTGTAAACATCTGTATATATGATAGGAATGTAAATGTAATTGTAATTCTGATACATCTTTATCATTTTTGCTAACATTAAGTTTAACCCAGATTCTTTGTAAATTTGGTCACATATGGATCAAGGCTTGTTAAAGCAAATATAATTTTTTTTTTCATAGGAATAGATATCATATTGTCTGTAGACAATATAGAGCCTGAGGTTTATATGCCTGTATTTTGTAAACACCCCATCCAGAAAGAGAATAGGTAGAAAAGTTTAAATAACAATAGGGTGCATATACACATTTGGTGCTTGGGATACTTATAATAATAATAATAATATTAATAATAATAATAATAATAATAATAATAATAATAATAATAATAATAATAATAATTTATATCAGCGATATAGTAAATTCTCACAAAACCCTGCATTCTAAAGGTAACTTGTTTTACTTAGAATCTTTATTAATATATAACACATATTTAAAGTCTCCCAACCTGGGAAAAAGATTAGGGTTTACCAGAAACTTTAAAAAATTCATCCTATGGACATCTTATGGAAAAAAAATATCTGATGGACATATGGGATATAAATGAACTTATAGCAAAGAGAGGAAAAGAGAAGAAAAAGAGTGTGGTAAAAAACAAAGGAAGGAACTGCTCATGACCTGAATTGTACCATTCTGATGGTGTGGAGGTGTATGACTTCTAATAGAACTTCACTCCCATAATGATGATAAAAATTCTCATTATAATAACAAGCATTTTTCAAAAAAATGCAAACTGACCAAATACTAATGAAATATAGATTACAAATGAATTATTGTACTTTAGAGCATTGCTTGAGGCTGAATTGATTTGGTTTTGCAAATTTGCTCAAGCCATGGTGAAGCTAAACATAAGTAGCGGATGCTAATCACAATATTTTATATATTCGTTCTTGGTTTTCCCTGAGGACAGCTTCTGGATTTAACCAATAATTTGAGAAACCCCAAATGGCAAAATATAAAGCTTTTATTTTGTTTTAATTACAAATCAATGGCAGGAAATATGCATGAATTAAATATACTGTAGATCTCTATCTACTTTGACCATCCTGGATCTGTGTATTAGCTTGTTATAAATCCCTTGATGAGCTGCATCAGATATAAAAGAGAACCAAATAATTATTTTCCAAAACCAAATTAATCATTTTCATGTGTTAATGTTTTATGTGATGGATTTTATATCAACCATTGAAATTATTATTATGATTTCACCTACATGTACAACAGTAAACACACAAATTGAGGCACAGGAATGTTTCAGGAGTGTATTTGTTTATGCTAATTCTAGCTAGTTTTCGACCAATGGTTTGTTGTTTTTACCTGTAATAACTTAATATTTGACAATTTGGGCCTGACCTGATTTTTATTTTGGCCCAGGATTGTATAATCACGTGTGGCTGTGGGTTGTGTTTTTGAGCACATAAACATTATAGGTGTTCTGCAAGCTGTGTAGGTGTAAACAAATAATTTCTCTCATTAGCCATACTGACAGACACTGAGGTGACAGTTCCTTTTCATTTCTTTTCTTTGCTTTTCTTCTTTTTTGAAATAATTTAATCTATAAATAATTTTCAATCACCTTTAAATAATGAAATGGTCAATTTGCTCAGTAAGCTTTGTTATGTGTTTCATTCACATTTTGTTTCATTTGTTTTCTGGATTTTATTGGTTATATGCATTTGAAAAGAAACCTACATTATTCCAACGATTCTGTCAACTGTGATACTTAACAAGATGGTACTGTATTGCAATTAAGTCAGAATTACAAGAGTAGCAGAAGTGTAAAATACAGTGCATTTCATTCAACTCTAGACGTGTACTTAATTTGCAACCTATTCTCTGTATTTGTGTAATAGATATACATAGATTTTCAGATTAGAAAAACAAGGGATCATTTAGTTGTTCTTGGTGTCTTCGGATGAGTCTTAAGACCACAGTGTTGGCCCCAGAAAGACAGTCATCACACCCACAGAGCCAGGTTGAGACTTGTTGTGTAATGCTGTTAGACGAGAGGTGAGAAGTAACACATTACTACTGGATTATTGAGCTACTTTTTTAACAGAAAGAATTTAGAAAGGATCAGGAATATGATGGCATGCATTCACATTAGTTCTGGGATCTTGTTGATTCTGCATTTGCAAAAAAAAAATGTAGATTTTGTCATATTTTTCTTCATGATAACACTTGAGGAGATTTATAAATGTTCATGTTATGTCCGCTATGGACGTCTGGTAGAGTCTTTGTAGAGGGTATATGTTTACAAGAAAAGAAAAAGAGTGTTTTACACCAAAGAAAATAAAATAGAATTATTCAAGTGTCTATTTCATTTGCGAATGCTCACACAGTGTGTATTGGGGGTGTGGTTTCTGTGTATGGGTTCTGTGTATTTACATTTTGCAAATTACAATAATAATCATAATCATAATCATTTTAATATTTCATCCATGCTAGTTTTAAGACTTTTTTTTTCTTTTAAGAATATTGTGGGTTATATAAAAATTAAATTAAATTAGCACTAAAATTAGCACTTTCCAGGTTTGCTTTATAGAACTCAAGAGTTATATTTTTATTAAGTTTGTAATCTGGCGTACCAGTGTAGATTTATTCATTGCTAGAGACTCAATGCACTTTTGTATGTCGCTCTGGATAAGGGCGTCTGCTAAATGCCGCAAATGTAAATGTAAATATAAAATTTAGAAGATAAATTGTATCAGTAGTTGTCCTGGCTCAGTCTTTTGTGTGGTTGAATTTTTGTGTAGGGTATGTCTTGGATTCTGCCAGTTTAGTTTTATTGAGGCTGACCCATTCGTGTGCAACACTACAGTATATGGACAAAATGTTGGGACACCTGACTCTCCCAGCAAGATGTGGCTTTTTGCAAAACTGTTGGGAACTGTTGGGAACCTCAACCTAAACTAGGAGACTCAAACTGTTCCTTCATGACAATACCCTTGTGCACAAAGCCACCTCCATGAAGGTTTGCTTTACATGGGTTGGAGTGGAAGATCTTGAGCTATAGAGCTCTGACCTCAGCCCTACTGAACACATCTGGGATGAAGGTGAACAGTGACTGTACCCCAGACCTTTTCACCTCACCTACATCAGTATGTGAACTTTACTATCACCCTTGTGTCTGAATGAGCACAAAACCTTCACAAGCACACTCCAAAATCTACATCTTTCCAGAAGAGTGGTTATTATAACAAAATGTAGACTAAATATGAAATTAGAGGCTCAAAAAGCATCAGTCTTATGGTCAGGTTTCCACAAACTTTTGTCCATATAGTATTTTTCAGTAACCACTGAAGGTGTTTGTGGCAGTAGGTATTAAAGTATAATGGGATTTTTTGTTTGGTTGAGCTCTCTTGAATGAGGTAAAAAAAAAGAAAAAAGGGCGTATTTAATTACCAGTAGAAAACCTGTTAGTTGAATTGACTTACATTGTGAGTACAATCTTGTGGACATGTAAAATTCGCTTCAATATACTTAGTTAAATTTCGATGCTTTTCTTGAGTAAATCTCACTTTATCATTATTTATTTTCAATATGGAATATGATTGGATAAGAGCTTTATGCACTGAACTAAGAATAGTTTTTAGAGTCAGTCAAGGTTTTAAATCGACAAATTTTGACATAAAACTACGTTTTTTCTCCTGCTGCTTTTTTCACAGCGAGTTCTAGTTCCTGTGTGTAGTGCGTGTTAAATATCAAGTTAATCCTCTGTTTGTTTTGGACGTTTGTGTTTTATGTTGAAGTAAGATTAGTCAATGTGTGTGTAGTCTCAGGGTGGAACAGAATAATAGTAAGCATACAGTGTAAGAGGGAGAGAGGAAGGAGTGAGCGCTGTGTTGATTATCCAATCAAATGAGAGAAAGAGACACCACCCAAATAATGTTAAAATGCAGTAGTATGGTGCAAAGATAAGTGTTCACTGCCCAACTTATATGTGTTTTCAGAAAACACTGTGCCTGTTTGTAACCCACTGGGAAAAGCTTTCCATAGTGTTTCATAATACAATACGTTATTGTTCGCTGTGCAGTTAGCATGGGTCAGTTTCCCTATCAGAAAGAGTCGTTAGAGAATCTTGACTTCCTACGTGCCCAAACATTTCCAACTTTCCTGCAGCTGTAACTGTTTCCATGCTGTACTGTGCATCCCTCAATTAAGCAGAGGAAGGAGTAAAACACGACAGGGCACGCTGTTATTCTGCGATTGGGGTGTAAAAAAGTGAGCCATTTCCCTTTCCATTTAGGGCACATCCACATGAAGTCTTTCATTCTTACTATCCCACAAAAGTTTGCAGGTGGATGCAATTGATGACTTAACCAAAGAATGATTCGGGTTGATTTATTTATTTATTATCTGTGTTTGTAGAAGAAAAAAACTAAAGAGTATGAGTGAAAGAAGAACTTTGGGTGGATGTTTCACGACATAAAAATCATAGTTCACCAATAGGTTGAAGCTATGATTTTTATGTCGTGAAACATCCATCCAAAGTTCTTCTTTGTTTTTTTCTCCTTCTTGAGGTTATGAAATCAAAATTCAGAAAATAATATCACTGACAAAGCTCTTGAACTGGAGACTCCTTCAACAAATCTCCTTAATATAAAAGCTGTTTTAGGCAGATGTGAAAAGTGTTTATAGTTTATTTTAATCAATTATCAAAAATGTAAAGTAAAGGAAAAAAAGAAAAATCCAATTAAAATCAATATTTTGTGTGACCACCCTTTGCCTGCGAAAAACCATCAATTCAACTAGGTACATTTGCACATAGTTTTTTTGCACTTCTTGATGGTATAGCATGATGGATAAAGATCTTCCTGTATTTATCACCATTGAGGACACCATTAACTCTGAACAAATCTTTTGCCTGCAGACACTCATTATTGTACCGCTTGTTTTTTGCTACAGACAAATATCTTCCGATTTTATCAGGCTGAAGCACCTGCTGCTATTTTTCTGCACCCCTATGTTTCGCATAATTCAGTTGCTTAGCCTTGTTTTCATGTCAGATGATTGGCTTTTTGTCCACAATTCTTCCATAAAGAGCACTTCTGGCCAGAAGTCGGGCCCACTGGGTTTCCTCCAGTTCTTTGCTGATGGCACTGCTTCCAATGTCAAAGTGAAGTACAGTAAGCAAGAAGTGTCTTTTATCTGCTGCATTAAGTTTCCTTGATCGACCACTGCACCTACGGTCCTCAACACTGCCCATTTCTTTGTGTTCTTCAAAATAGCTTGAGCCTGCTTTGAAATCTTAACCTAGGAGAGACCTTGCTGATGCTGTAGATCTACATTATGTCTTGTTGTGCTCAGTCTTGCCATGGTGTGTACCATGAGTCTGGCTGTTCCTTAACCAGTTTTAAACCTCCTTCACAGCTGTTTCTGTTTTATTTAATGTCTGCGTTTTAACCTACCTTTAAAATTGATGTGCTCATTAGCACCTGCTTGGTATAATTGAATAATCATACACCTGATCCTGCAAAATCCTTGACTTTCTATACAATGTGTGCAGAAGTAAAAAGAAAAAGGTGGTCACACCAGATATTGATTTAGATTTTTCATCTGTTCGGTCACTTTACATTTTGTAAATTGATCAAAATAAACAATTGAAATATATTTTTCCTGAAAGCGTTCTGATTATACAACATTTACTAAACCTGCCTGAAACAGAGGACGGGGGGGTCACCCCAGCAGATCATCCGTATTCATCCCCCCGTCCATGCATCTGCCTCTTTCATACCATCTACCTGCATGTCTTCCTCACCACATCCATAAACCTCCTCCTTGGTCTTCCTCTTTTCCTCCTTCCTGGTGGCTCCATCCTCAGCATTCTCCTACCGATATACCTCATGTCCCTCTTTTGCACATGTCTAAACCATCTCAATCTCGTACCTCCACCTCTCCAGGCTCTTCTCAACCTGCTCCCTACTCTCACCACAAATAACAATATCTGACATGTGCATGAATACATTATATCTGACATATGATAACACTGTGTAATGTTTATGATTTTTTCAGAAGGTTGTTGGTTCACTTTCTGCACCAGCAGCAGTTACAAAGGTTCCATTTGTACATTAGTAACTGCTGCTGGTGCAGAAAGTGAACCAACAACCTTCTGAAAAATCATAAACATTACATAGCGTTATCATAAACACAACAGTTGTTAACATAAAAAACCACGAGTGATGGCCAGTTTGGCAGAACAGGTGACCAGGAATTGCCTCAGGATCAGTGACTGAATCATGAGCATGCAACCAGGAATTTGATTAATATATAGTGTTTGTTCTTGAGGGTGCAGTCCAGGCTTTTGCACACATTGATATGGATCATAGGTTGCTGGGGTTTGGACTAGAGCTATAGCAAACTGTGTGCTTCTGTTTTATATAAAGATAGATCATAATTGTGTGTATACCGTATTGTCACAATATTAGCATTTTGAACAGAACACTTCATGGTTGGTTATAAAATATTACATTACAATTATATTTTAATACATTACAAGGGCATTTGCTGGTGGTTTTATAATGTTAGATGAAGGGGGGGTATTTTGACTGTACAGTATTTTACTTACATTTGTCACTTTTTAGGTTGAAGGGTTAACAAACTTGTTTCAGCTGATCACTTGTATCCAATATTTCAATTCTCGTCTATCTTATCTTATCCTGACTGCGCTCTTTCCACAATGGTTTTACAGAACGAAATTCCAAAAAGGTTTTACTGAATTGATTATTTACTTTGGAAACCATGTAAAATATATACCCTGGCTTTCACAATGATAGCGTGACACCATTCGAAAAGCATCAACTGTGGGAATATTTTTTGGAGAAATAATGTCATTCATCGCTCCAGTAAGATTTTATTTAGTTGCAGATAAAGAATTGAAGTTGTTCCACACTTTATAGTGGCTTTCTTCCTCTCTGTTGTTGCCTGTGCTTAGACATATTTCAAACTTTTTATTGTAATAGATTATTTTTTTCATAAACTTTAGCTTCCAAGAGCAAATTCTAAATATTTCAGTTATCATTAAAACATAAATCTAAAACCCTCTCAACAGAGTTGTAGGCTGATTTATCATAAATTTGTAATCTAGCGTACCAGTGTAGATTTATTCATTGATGAAGACTCAAAGCACTGAGGGTGTCTGCTAAATGAAGCAATATATATAAATATGCTAGTTTATTATAAAAAAATAACATTATTACATTCTAGTGTTAAACATAACAACAACTTTCTTTACTGTCTAAGTTTCAAACCAACAAAACACATGCCAGAGGAGTTTAATAAATATTAGCCATAGCAAGGCAAACAATTAATTAAAATGTATGCTTAAGTCAGTTTTGCATGTTAATATCCGCATCACGTAGGTTTAGTATAAGTCAGCACTCCCAGAGTGCACATAATATTCTTGGCAAACATTCTCTCTCCACAGCAAGTGCAATGACGATGGTTTGGATGAAAGCCTGTATGTCCCCAGATGAGTGTTTGCAATGGGTGGAGGTTTCCTCATTGACTATTTGAGTAAAACAACACAAAGCACATAAGGCATTTATTTTATTTTTTTAGGAAGTCAGGTTTCAGTTATACCCAACTTTGCTTTTGCTACAGGTCGTTCTTCAATTCTTGGTTTTAATGGAGTGTAAAGAATGCAAATCTCAGTTTCCTTTGGCGTCCAAGTCCGGAGCTTTCAGCAGAATGCTAGGCGTTTCCTCTCTACATTAGTAAAACAGTGCTTGGGCTGGAACATTGCCTGGTCTTGTTAGGCAGAGCAGCAGGAAATCACTGAATCAAGTTTAAATAAAGAGGAGCAAATTTAAATTAATTTTAATTAAAAATGTTTTTATTGTTGTACCTAGAAGTTTCAACAAAACAAATTATTTTGTGTATGAGCACCTTTGGTAATAAAACCATTTCTGATTCTGATTCTATTGTAAAAAATTTAAATGCATTGCAATTATTGATCATGACATGCTTGTCAAAAAATCTGATGGAAAATCTGGTAAAAATGGTGATCTGACTTTTTCTTACAGGTTTATTGGCTCGGCAAAAGTCTACTTGAAAGATCTAGCAAGTGGTCAAGTGAAGTCACTCGATTCAAAAAATTTGGCTTTAGTCAATGACAGTGGACAAAATATTGGAGTAAGTGTTTATTTGTGTATACCTTTCTTCCAAAAAATGACACCTGCTTACAATTTACTGTTTTTCTTCCTTATTGTGTTCATACATACAGTTTAACTTTGTTCTTTATGCTGAAAAAGCACAAATGTTTAACCAGAAAGCTGATTTTATCAAGAAATCTATACTGAAGTTATCAAGTGTTCACTAAAGAACTGAGAGCAAAACTGTTTGTGGCAATTGTAGACCAAACCCATCAGAAAAACACTGTTTGGAATAATTTACTTTCCAAAGTGGTATCGTCCAAACAAATCTCATGCATATTGTACATGTGATTGATATGCAGAGGCTGCCAGAAGTTTGTTTGGTTTTTGAGAGACATGCATGTTTCTTTTTTCTTCTATGCAACAACATTTTCTTTGACCAAACAAATATAAATGTACAGATATTAAACTTTGATTTTATTGAAAAATTCCTTCCTTGGCTGAAATACTTTGTAATGCCTCTTGTAAAACTTGTCAAAGGTGTTCTTCACTAGTTGGATATTTCTTTCTGATCTTGTGATCCAGTTCATCCCAGAGCAGTTCAATAAGATTCAGGTGCAGTGACTGGGCAGGTCATTCCATCATAGATAAAACTCCGGCCGACTGTATTCTCTCTAAATAATGTTTACATAGCTTGAAGGTATGTTTCAGGGCATTATTTGGCTGTATGGTGAAGTCGGATCCAGTTATTTGCAGCCCAGACGGAACTGCATGGTGTGAATTGAAGTATGGAATAGTAGCCATGTTGGTTCAGTAGTCATTTCACCCAGAATATGTCTCCAACATTCTCTGCTCCAAAATAAGCTTCAAACTCCATGTTTGTTTATAGGTATAAGGCAGTCTGCTAACATCTTCTCTGCTGTTCTTTATCTTATATTAGTTCTTCAGTTAGAATAAAAAAAAATTCAATTTGGATTCATCTGTCCACAGAACTTTTTTCCAGTCATTCACTGTCCAATTCTTGTGTGTTGTGTGTTTTTGCCTTTTACCCAGTTTGTTGCATATAAAAAGAAGAAAAATCTACATGTGTCTCAAAACCATTAAACTATTGATAGGCCCTGTAGAATTCCAGTAATGTTTCTAATCTTTAAACCGATTGTCTCTAATTGTAGGCAACGGTTGATCTGGTCATTGGTTATGAACCTCCAGCTAACTCTCCTCCAAACCCAAATGATCAGCAGGATGGCGGTGTGGCAGGAAACGCAGGTATGTGTTCATTCAATCGGTTTGGAATCTGTTTTTGTCCTTCTATAAACCTTATATATATTGATACTGATATATATACCCAAATAAAAAAAAATAAAAAAAATTATAAGGATAGATCTTAGGATGCTCGACCACTTTTTGTCCACAGCAGCTTTTATTCTCAGTGGAATGCCACTGAACTAGTTTTCCAACATTATCCATTCATTGAAGCAAACCCAATATCATATTACAGTATTTTATTGTAACTGACAATAAAGTTGGTCAGATTTACTAAGTGCTTTTTATCCTATTGACTCAAATGTCTGATAGAACAGATGATAATAGATGGTTTTTAGCTCCCAAGATACACTACTGTATATGGGCAAAAGTTTGTGGACACCTGACCAGGTAGGAAGTAACGAAGTACAAATACTTCGTTACTGCGCTTATGTAGATTTTTCTGGTATCACAATCTTTACTTCACTATTTATTTTTCGGACAACTTTTTACTTCCACTCATTAAATGTTTTACACAAATATCTGTACTTTCTACTACTTACATTTTAAAAACAGGCTCGTTACTTTAGTTTTAATCTATTTGGTGATATTTTTCTTCTCATTGAGCTCTGGTTTTAGTCCATCAACCTCTTTCTTGTCATTGTGTGGCTTTTTCAACCGACCACTGGTGTATCATTTCCTGGCTCTCACACACCAAAGACGTAAGCTAGTTTATGAAGATAATAAGCAAGACAGAAGGCAAAAAGAAATATGGAGCTACCGTGGATGAGACAGAGGAAGTCAGCAATGCAAACATGACTGACAACAGAGACATTCCTGATCACCTGATCATCATCTTTTCTCTGCTTGTGTTCTATATTGCGGTTGTTCAGCCTGGACACATTCATTAGGAAACAAAATTTGAAATTCTTTTGTATTAATATATTAATATGATGTGAGGTCCAGTTACCAGCAGGTAGTAATAAGGACTACTTTTTACTTAAGTACATGTCAGAACCCAAACTTCTTTACTTTAACTTGAGTAAAAAGTATATTCCGTACTTCAACTTTTACCAGAGTCTTTTAAAACATGAGTCTGTACTTCTACTAAACATCTGTACTGCTACTTAAGTGAAGGGTGTATCTACTTTTGCCACCTCTGATTTGTATATGTTTTTGAACACCCTAATCTACATTTTGTTGCGATTTACTGTTATAATATCCTTTCACTCTTCTGGTAAGATGTTCCACTAGATTTTGGAGATTTGCGTTCATTTAACCACAAGGGTGTTAGTAATGCCTGATGTTCCTGGGGTGCAGTCAGCATTGCCAGTTCATTCCAAAGGTCTTCAGTAGGTTTGAGGTCAAGAGTTCTATAGCAGGCCACTCGAGATCTTCCACTCCAATTCATCTAAAGCATATCATCATGGAGCTGGCATTGTGCATAGAGGCAGTGTCATGCTGGATCAGGTTTTAGTCTCCTAGTTCAAATGAAGGGAAATTTTCATTCAACAACATCCAAAGGAATCCTATATAATTGTGTGCAACCAACTTTGTGATAACAGTTTGAGGAAAAAACACATATGGCTGGAAAATCAAATGTTCCAGTATTTATTTTCATAGAGTGTATATAACTATAGAGGCAGAAAACTTACAATTTAACCTGATGATTGTTTCATATTTATTTTGCCCTTTTAAAGAACAGTCAATAAAAGTTAAATTACATTAGGAAATATATTTTTTAAAGAAGGGAGATCAACTTATATACCAAATGCAAAAAAGGTTACAAGTGCAGAAAGAAACAACAACACACTACGAAGTAAACAGTACAAATACAACAAGCACAAGCAATGGAAGAATAAATACAAAGGCCGGCAGTGTTGTATGCAATAAAAACAGAAAGCAGGTGATCAGGTAATTGAGTGGGTATGATTCGGATTTCTGGAAGGCGGAACGTTGGACACAGTGAGTGATAGTATCATAGCCCTGGTTTTATTCTGCTAAAGCTGAAGTATTAAAATATATCTGAAATATGCAGTTTAATTACATTTGTATTGCACATTTCATAATGATTTACATAAATGAATAGATTCTGATTATACATCTTAAATGAATCAATTTATCCTTACAAGTTTGCTCTAATGAGTAGCCAGAGTCGAAAGAGGTAAGGAAAAGGTCAGTGAGACAACATGAGGAAAAAACCTTGAGGATGGACCAGACTAACAAGGGAACATCTGGAGCAATTGTTTAACCTGGAATTTCATTATTGTTCCAATGTCTATGCTGCTGAAGTTATTAACTTTTCTGGCATTATAACTGCAGTCTGAAGTCTTTATTGTTTCAATGCTGCAGTGAAGGATGTGTTGTATTGAAACTGTATGGTCTAAACAATATTAATTGTTTGAGGAATCTCACCACGTGCCCTTTTCTGAAGTTGGCAGTACATATAACACTTGTTTTATTGTTGATGTAGTGTAAATAATGCGTGTTTTTGCTCAGGTGGTGCTGATGGAGATGAGAATGTCACTGATATGGGAGGGTCTCCTATTCAGCCGGGCCAAAAAGCTCAGTGGAAGACCAGAAAACAGAGGCCTTTATCTAACAAACCGCAGGACTTCCAGGTACAGTGGCTTTTAAACCAAGCCTAAGAAAGGACCTTATTCATCAATCAGTGCTATTTAACTTTAATACTCCTTCATTTCCTTGAGTCTATTTCCAAATGAAAAGGAATGAATAAACATTGACATGCTTTTTTTAGTGATGCAATTTTTCTTCTATGATCAAAGATCCGAGTCCGGATCATCGAGGGTCGCCAGTTGCCCGGAAACAACATCAAGCCTGTGGTGAAAATACATGTTTGTGGAGAGACTCATAGAACTCGCATCAAAAGAGGAAATAACCCCTTCTTCGATGAGGTAACGATTGACATGATGTCTCTAGGATGTACCTGAACACTCAAGTGAACTCTTCTTTTTGTCAAAGGTCTCATATATATAAAATAATACTTTTGTTTTTTGGTTTGTTTTTGCAGATGTTTTTCTACAATGTCAACATGCTGCCATCAGACCTTTTCGATCAACACATCAGCATTCGAGTTAGTAGAAACAATTCAGGAACATAGGAATGTGCTTATATAAAAACTTCATATTATATTCAATGGAAGTTTATTATGTTGTTGGGTTGCCATTAAAACCATCATCAAATTGTAAATGTCATTTAGTTTCTTGAGTAGACACATATATGAGCAAATTCTGCCATGTCTATAAAAGAAAAATGATATTATATCACAGAATGTAATGTATTGTCAGTACCAGCCTAATCATTGTACGTTTTCTCCATACGTTACTTTGCTTCAGTCTTATAAGTATTTAAATGGCATTCTATATTTTGGGTTAATTGTTTGCGTATTATAAATGGAGATAATTTTACTATACTATATGTAAAAGCTGTTCTCGGGTGCTGCAGGTGTACAACTCTTCATCACTGAGAGCGGACAGTTTAATGGGAGAATTTAAGGTACTTCATATACACTTATAGTCACTACATCCAGCCATGACAGAGTGATGAATTGTTCTATGACATTAAAGTTTGTTTGTTTTGTTCTCCTGAATGTCTCAGGTCGATGTCGGCTACGTCTACGACGAACCAGGTATTTTTCCCGAAATTCGCCACTGCAGCTCGATTTACATTCCTGCTCAATTAACACTGTGTGTGCTTTGTATGGTCAACTTTGTACAGCTCACTGTGTCATGAGGAAATGGCTGCTTTTAAATGACCCAGATGACTCAAGCTCTGGAGCAAGAGGCTATCTGAAAGTCAGCATGTTCATTGTGGGAACCGGAGACGATCCCCCGGTATGCATTTAGTCCAATATTTAAAACACAAAACTATGACAAAACTATAACGGGTAACACGGGTAACACAAATACAGTAGTCGCATGCCAAGATGCTCGTTAGGCCCCCTGAGTGGGAAGAATTGACTTGCATCGGTGCCTAATTGGACAGGTGGAGAAGAGAGAGCAAGACAATGATAATGATGATGTTGAGAGTAACCTACTCCTGCCAGCTGGAGTCGTACTGAGATGGGCTACGCTGCAGCTCAAAGTGTTTCGTGCCGAGGACGTCCCCCAAAGTAAGCCAGAATCTCACAAAGCACCATCAAACAAGCCAATATTTTTGTGCATCCCACAGTGTTCTAATGTCTGTAACGGGACTCGTCTGGATCACACCTGATTCACGAACATGCTTGATGTCTTACAGTACATTACCCAGCCATTTGATTTAGTCCAGTTTTTAAAATAGGGAATTATTCACAAAAGGTGTGCTGTTATAGACCAAACCAAACAAATGAGTGATTTTCCATTTATTTGCATGTATTAAAGAATGACATCATACTTTAAAATCTGTATATATTCCATTTTTTTGTGTAGCTATAATCATCAGCTTCATTTTTCCATTATCTTTAAGTAAACTAGACAAAAAAATGACAGCTTTAATATTCTGACTGCAACAAAATACTGACACTAGAGACTCCTTCCAAAAATGTGAAATAAACATCTCACAGAAAACTTCACCATATTGCTTTCATAAAGAAAATGAATCAACACCTTCTGGCCAATCATTATTGGGATTTTCCGCAGCGCTGCCGCCCTTCTCCATTCCATGTAGCAATGTTAGCAAATTGATTAGTTCGTACATGTTTGTTTTGAGTATATCTGTTTATAATGCTTTATACATAAAACTGAACTACTTCATTCCTATCAGCTTTTTGTAACATAAACATCACACAGTTTATTGATAACGTTCTTCACTTTCAGTGGACGACTCCATTGCTCAGTCTTTGAAACAAGCGTTTGGAGGGGAAGACAATAAAAAGAATCTTGTAGATCCATTCACAGAGGTCATGTTCGCTGGGAAGAAGGTATAGCATCACTTTTACCTTTTAACCTTTTGGGAGGATCTATGTATCTCTGAGTTTCGTTTTTTTTTCTCCATAGTTATGCACAAATGTAATTGAGAGGAACGCAAACCCTGAATGGAACCAGATGCTTAATCTTCAGGTTAAGGTAATAATAGGTGGAATTTTCTGATCCGCTGTATGTGAAATTTTTCTGTTCATATAAAAGACTAAATGGAAATATTTTTCTTCCATCCATAGTTTCCGTCTATGTGTGAACAGATCAAACTGACTGTATTTGATTGGTGAGTTGGTTTAACACATGCCTTGGCTGGTGTCTGTGTCAAAACTGTAGTTGAGATGAGAAAATGGAGCATGCATGCAATGTTGTTTTGGGATTCTGTCATAAACTAAGGACTCTGTAATGGGAGATTGTGAAAGCTGGGTGGATCCCGGCAGACTGTATGAGTCAGTGTGGTGCTTCCCCTCCTTCTCCCACAGTGCATTCCTCTGCTAAAGCCCACTGAAGGAACTGTGGAAAATCTGAAGAGATCCAGTGCTCGGCTGTGACTACCACGCATGTCGACTCATATGTTTGCTTGTTATAACTGACTGCGTCTCTCAATCCCTTCCCCCTCTTTAGGGATCGTCTCACAAGAAATGATGCCATAGGCACCGCGTACTTAAACCTGGCTTCAATAGCGTCCTCTGGTGGTGAAGTTGAAGGTATGGCATCTTGGGTGCAGCCTGCATTATAGCATTATAGCATTATATCATTACGGCTCAGTGTATAATCCAGTGCAATGTGTATTAACTTAGTTGGATACATACTGTAATGAAATAAGTGGTCCTGGGTTTTCATTTTTAAATGTCTTTCCTATGTTTTGTTCTGCTGGACTAGAGGAGGATCCAGGAAATGAGTTTCCAGGATATACAGGTTAAATAGGTTCACCTCCCGTACATATTTTCCATAGTGCTGTGCATGCTGTTCATTATAGTTACACACACAGAGCTAACAAAGAGGAAAAAAAACTGAATTGCAAGGTTCTTTACTTACTTGTTTTGTATCCTTTCTCTTTGTTTGCAATATTCTAACATAGTTAGCTGTATATTATGTCATGCACATTAAACAAAGGATTGCAGTTATATCGTATGTTGCTTGTTTTTTTTTAAGCAAATTACCTGCAGCGCATGGGCTTATAATTGTATTTTAATACTGTTTTGTTGTACACTATATGGACAAATGTTTGTGGACACCCGATCATAAGATTTGTATGTGTTTTTTGAACATCCCATTCCACATTTATTTCCCATTTATTTCACATTTTTTTTTTGGGAAAATGTTTCACTAGATTTTGGAGTGTGCTCCTGTTGATTTCTCTATAAGGGCATTAGTAAAAGGAGTAAGTGGTCCTCAGTCAGTGTTCCAAATCATTCCGAAGAAGTCGGAGCTCTGTAGAAGGCCACAGATCTTCCACTCCAACCCATGTAAAGCATCTCCAGGCTTTTGTGCACAGGGGCATTGTCATGCTGGAATAGGTTTAAGTCTCCTAGTTCAAGTGAAGAGAAAATTTAATTTAACTGCATCCTAAGACGTCCTCTACAATTGTGTGCCTCTAACTTTGTGGTAACAGTTTCAGGAAGAAGTATATATGTATGGAAAAGAAAGGTTCCTAATTCCTTTATCCATATAGTGAATGTTGCTGTTGGAATGTCCAGTTTAGCTGATGACTAATATTTTTTTTTTTCTAGAATTCATCTTAAATACTTTTATTCACAGTATAGAACATTTAAATAGTTCTGTATTGTGCTTATTGGTATTGTCCCTCTAGGTCCAGCATCTTTAAATTTTATACAATCTACCTCAATCTAACTCTAATAAACCTCTGGAATGGCTTAAGCATTAAAACCCTGCCTAAATGTTGTCATCTGTCTAACATCTCGAGCCAGACACATTCTCTGGAATGCAATAACTCAGCTAACCCTTCATCTGTTATCATTTTTAAGAACGCCATGAGTAAACAACAGATCTGTCATTCTCACAGGAGAAACTGGAGAGTCTAAGGTTGGATTCCTGCCTGCATTTGGCCCAAGCTACATTAACCTTTATGGGAGTCCAAGAGAGTTTACTAATTTAATCGATCCTTATGAAGACCTTAACTTTGGAAAGGCAAGTATTAAGGGCTTGTTGATATTGACAGCTTTTCTGCAAATGTTGTCATTAACCAACATGTGGAGTTTTATAGTTAATATTCTTTATGAAATTGAACCTTGGAAATAAAGATTTGAAGATTGTATTTTAGTATGTACTTGGAGTAGTATCTTGAAGTATACTGTATATATGGGTATTGGCGAATTAGCTATCTATCTATCTATCTGTCTGTCTGTCTGTCTGTGTCTGTCTGTGTCTGTCTGTCTGTCTGTCCTTCTTTCTATCTATCTATCTATCTATCTATCTATCTATCTATCTATCTATCTATCTATCTATCTATCTATCTATCTATCTATCTATCTATCTATCTATGGGGGATTCTAGGGGGAATTTCACATAGTACAACAGCACAGAGAGTAAAAAGTATACTAAAACAATTTACATTAAAGAAGAAAGCTAAAATTCGATCGATAGATAGATAGATAGACAGACAGACAGACAGACAGACAGACAGACAGACAGACAGACAGACAGATAGATAGATAGATAGATAGATAGATAGATAGATAGATAGATAGATAGATAGATAGATAGATAGATAAAATATGAAGAATTATATAAAGAAGAAATAGATATTGTGTGTGTAAGTTGATTAGAGTATATTAAATGCCTTCCCTGGAGTCAGGGGGGTTTTTAATTATTCCAAGAATATAGTGTGGTATAAGTTTTGGTTTCAGAGTATAAGAGTAAACTGTGGAACTAGTATTGATGAGGAGTGAAATGAGAGAATATTGTAGAATCAAATATTACATTTTAAATTCATACATTAGTCCCAAAGTGTATCCCAAACAGGAATCCTGATTGTTTTGTGGTTTTCTGAGAGTATGGTCATTTACTATATATTATAATATTGAGTATTGAGTATATATTGGTATATTGAGTATTGTGTATCTGGAATAGTGATTTAAAAGTTATATTTTATGGAAAGCTCTTATAATTGCACAAATAACGTTTATTTCATTGATCATTTGTTTCTAAGGGGGAAGGGGTGGCCTACAGAGGACGGATTCTTATTGAGCTTTCAACAAAGCTTGAGGGGAAGGCAGAGAAGGAAGTGGAACCCATATCAAATGATGACATTTTGGTTGCTCAGGTAGTTACATCAATAGAGTGTTTGTGGTACTTGTGACACCTGGCCATTTGCTTTGCATGTTGCATTTTAAACTGTTTATACATTTGTTTTTATTTTTCAGAAATACCAGAGAAGGAGGAAGTATTGCCTGTGTGCTGTGTTCCACAGCGCCACCATGATACAAGAGCCAGGGGAGCCTATTCAGTTTGAAGTTAGCATCGGGAACTATGGCAACAAACTGGACTCCACATGCAAACCTCTTGCTTCAACCACTCACTATAGCTGTGCTGTGTTTGATGGTAAAGACAATCAATAGACTGATGTACTGAGGACTTGAAACTGAGTTTTGAGTACAATAAAACAGAGTATTGATGGCTGGCTGGACAGACGGATCGACGGACAGAATCTATTTGAGTATTAGCATATGCTCAAGTATGCTAAAATGTATTGCAGAATTAAAATGTTTTAGAATTATGATGTCAGCATATTTCATGACATCAGCCTGCTTTTGGATTTTTACTGACAGCATGTATTATGAATATACTGTAAAATCAACATAGTATATGACCGCCCACTACTGCTGAGTATAGTGTAAAAACATAGCTGTGCCCAACTTAATGATTGTCTCCATTCTGGCTTTATAGGCAATCAGTACTACTACTTACCCTGGGCTGACACGAAGCCTGTTGTTGCCGTGATGTCATTTTGGGAGGACATCAGTCATCGATTAGATGCTGTTAACATCATTCTCCATATCGTAAACCGTTTGGTATGCATATCATTGACTGGTTACACACATTTAAACAATGCTTTCTAAAAATCAGGTAACTTCATTTATTTGGATTTTACCTGAAATTGTGAACTGATTGCCATAACCTGTTCACTACTTACAGCAAGATAACATCACCGAGCTAAAAAATGCAATACTAGCGAAAGTCTCCGAGACAAATCTGTTTGAGATTTGGAGCAAACTTTTAAGCCAACTCATGGAGGACATCAGCAGGTGAGCTTTTTCTTTCATTTCTTCCCACACCATATGATGCTTAGGTAAAA
Organism: Silurus meridionalis; assembly: GCF_014805685.1. Classification (NCBI taxonomy): domain Eukaryota; kingdom Metazoa; phylum Chordata; class Actinopteri; order Siluriformes; family Siluridae; genus Silurus; species Silurus meridionalis. The sequence goes on along the minus strand of NC_060890.1, from coordinate 6,859,242 downwards.
GGATTTATTTCCAAATGGCATATTGATACCATCATGTAATGGTTGACTGACATAAATGTTTGCCTTCAGTGTTGCACCAGCGTTTTTAAATCCAAACCCGTTCCTCTTAGCTTGAAACTCCCAGACCTGGAGGGTACAGCTAATCTCACAGCCCTGGACATCCAGATTAGGAAGCTGCGAGACACCTCATTGAAGAGCATCATGACTGCAGCTGAGTACATGCTACAGGAGGGTGAAAACATTGCCGAGACTGTGAACACTATTGATGGCTGGCTGGACAAACTTAAACACCTGGCTGAGGAGGTGGATACTTTTTCAGAGCCTGTTAAACATCTGTTTTCTTTATTTTGGGTTCAATCTTTGCTTCACAAAACTCACTCTAGTGCTTTAATTACTGTATAGAGTATTGCATTTGATGTTCATCTGATCATTCTTATGTGTTTTATATGTTCTCAACAGCCCCAGAACAGCATGCCTGATGTGATTATCTGGATGTTGAGGGGAGAGAAACGGGTGGCCTACAGCCGCATTCCAGCTCATCAAGTTCTCTATTCAGTGTACAGTGAGGAGGCGTGTGGCCAGTACTGTGGAAAAACCCAAACCATTTTTCTAAAGGTATTATTGTCATATTAATAGAAAATTACTGCTAAAGTATTAACATTGAGTATTTGTGCTACTCGTGTACTATATACAGTTGTGTTCAAAATTATTCAACCCCCAATGCTGTAAATGGTTTTAGGGAATTTAGTGTACATTTGTAATTGTATTCAGAATGAAATCCTACAAGGACTTCTTAAAGAACCATATGCAACTAAAATGACATCAATTAGTTTTGTAATACAGTAGTAAATGTTTCTTTTGTGAATTCTTCATTGACATAATTATTCAACCCCTTAAAGACTACCACTCTGAAGAACAGAGGTTCAATGAAGTGTTTTCAATCAGGTATTGAAAACACCTGTGGATATCAGGGAGCAGCAATAAAGCCTAATAAGCACCAATTAGGCAGCTTTAAAATGACTGTGATACTCAGCTCCTTCTAGACATTTACTGGTGTGGTTACAAACATGGTGAGGTCAAGAGAATGGTCCAGGAAGACAAGAGAACAGGTGATTACTCTTCACAGGAAGGGCAATGGCTATAAGAAGATTGCAAAGATGTTAAACATACCAAGAGACACCATAGGAAGCATCATTCGCAAATTCAAGGCAAAGGGCACTGTTGAAACGCTACCTGGTCGTGGCAGAAAGAAGATGCTGACTTCGACTGCTGTGCGCTACCTGAAGCGTGAGTGGAGAAAAGTCCCGTGTGACTGCTGAGGAACTGAGAAAAGATTTGTCAGATGTGGGTACTGAAGTTTCTGCTCAGACATTGCGCACCCTGCGTAATGAAGGCCCCCATGCCAGAACTCCCAGGCGCACCCCCTTGCTGTCCCCAAAGAATAAGAAGAGTCGACTGCAGTATGCCAAAAGTCATGTGGACAAACCACAGAAGTTTTGGGATAGTGTTCTGTGGACTGATGAAACAAAATTAGAACTGTTTGGGCCCATGGATCAACGCTATGTTTGGAGGAGGAAGAACAAGGCCTATGAAGAAAAGAACACCTTGCCTACTGTGAAGCATGGCGGGGGGTCAATCATGCTTTGGGGCTGTTTTGCTTCTGCAGGTACTGGGAAGCTTCAGCGTGTGCAAGGTACCATGAATTCTCTTCAGTACCAGGAGATATTGGATGACAATGTGATGCAGTCCGTCACAAACCTGAGGCTTGGAAGGCGTTGGACCTTTCAACAGGACAATGATCCCAAGCATACCTCCAAGTCCACTAGAGCATGGTTGCAGATTAAAGGCTGGAACATTTTGAAGTGGCCATCGCAGTCACCAGACTTAAATCCGATTGAGAACCTCTGGTGGGACTTAAAGAAAGCAGTTGCAGTGCGCAAACCTAAGAATGTGACTGAACTGGAGGCTTTTGCCCATGATGAATGGGCGAAGATACCCGTAGATCGCTGCAAGACACTTGTGTCAAGCTATGCTTCACGTTTAAAAGCTGTTATAACTGTAAAAGGATGTTGTACTAAGTACTAAGATTGAATGTCACTTGGGGGTTGAATAAAACTGATAATGATGTGAGCTCAGAAAAGACATTTGTGGTTATTTCATTATAAATGTTATGTTATATTTGTCTGACCTACACGTGCCTCTTTGATTTAATTGTAAGCAGGATGACTGAATGATCATAATCAATGTCAAACCGACCAAAACAATCAATTTCAGTGGGGGTTGAATAATTTTGAACACAACTGTATATAAGTGTGTTCTGGAAAGCTAACTGATTTCTTCTGCAGTACCCAATGGACAAAAACAAGGGTTGTAAGCTTCCGGCTCAAATACGTGTGAATATGTGGCTGGGATTAGCTGCAGTCGAGAAAAAGTTCAATGCGTATGCTGAGGGAACTTTCACTGTCTACGCGGAACTGGTAAATCTTTTTATATGTTGTTTAAAGGGATATTTTATATTCTGAATTACTTTCACAATTTGGTGAGACTGCCTGAGAATGGATAGAGCATAAAAAAGCTGTTTCTTTCTGACAGTATGAGAACCAGGCGAAATTGTTGGGCAAGTGGGGTACTTCTGGTCTGCTAAATCGCCCTAAGTTCTCTGATGTGACGGGCAAAGTGAAACTGAAGCAGGAGTATTTTCTGCCCCCTGGAGGCTGGCAGTGGGACCAAGAATGGTTTTTGGATCCAGAGAAAGGGTGCATATATTAGTTTATATGTTTAGCTTGATTTTAAAAGAAAAGTGTCTAATTTTGATTGATTAGTATCCTAACTGTTATTGTATTGTGATGTGTGATAGTTTGCTGACGGAAGCTGATGCTGGACACAGTGAGTTTGTGGACGAAGTGTATGAGAATCAGACTCGGTATCCCGGAGGAGAGTGGGCAGCGGCGTCAGAACCATACACAGACGTGGTAAGGAAATCAGGATACAATTTACAACACAGACTTAAAAATTGAACGCTGACACATTTTAGCATGTGATGCATGTATTTGACTTGGAAATGACTGTAAATGGCCTGAGAATTTTTTTTAAAGAGTTCTAAGGATGGTACCTTCTTTCAGAATGGAGAGAAGACCCATCCACCGGATGAGATAGAGTGCCCTCATGGATGGAAATGGATGGATGAGTGGACTTTTGATGACAAAAGGGCGGTGGATGAGAGAGGTTAGCTTCCTTACATTTAAAGTTGCATTAAAATGATGGAATGAGATGGAATTTTTGTACGAGTTTGTGACTGTGAATATTTGATTAAAAGGTTGGGAATATGGCATGACGATTCCTCCTGATGATAAGCCCAAGTCGTGGGTGGCAGCTGAGAAAATGTACCATTGTCACCGCCGTAGAAGAAAAATCAGGCCACGCAAAAAAGTGGCCAGCGGTACCGCAGGTCCTGAGGTATGGCCTATCAGCTATATGGAAAATACATATACACACACACATAATATATATCAGGGGTGTAACGGTACACAAAATATCACGGTTTACGTTTTTTTACCTCGGTTTTTATGTCACGGTTCGGTACAATTTCTGTACAGTTAGGGGAAACAAATGCAAGACAAAAAAAAATTTATTAACGCAGTTTATTATATTAACATTTGTGAGCATCAACATTTGAAGAGTTTTAAAAAAATGTTAATAATAAAGTGTGTGCTTGAAATAATAATATGTAAAATAATATTTTTTTATATTTTTCTAAATAAAATAGAATAAATCAAATTAATGCAATGCACTTTTTATTATACTGATTAAATTGTGTAATTAATTTAATTGACACAAGTTCAATTAATGAAATTAAATTATAGAAACGTTTATTTACATTTATATTTATTTACATTTGTGGACCCCATTTGGTTAATTTGTGTGTGTATGCATGTGTGTGTGTTTTACATTTAAAAATTACATTTATTAAAGACATGTTCTGCTTAACTGTTCTTATTTCAACATAATTTAACAAATGTCTTCATTCCTTCCATCCTTCATTTATTCACTTCCTCGATATGGGGAATCGTCAAGATTTTCTCTTTTTAAAAACATTTTTGAAACTGGACGTAAAGCGCTAAAGAAACAATAGCTCTAGCTTAGCCATTAGCCACTAACCCGGCAGTGGCTAACGGCTAAGCTAGCAATATTGCTTCTTTAGCGTTAGATTCGTTAGCGCTCTAGATTCTTTGGCGTTTTCATGCTTGCGCAAAACAAATTGTATTTCCAGCACAGAGTAAGGAGCCATAGTGACACTGTGCTAACTCGTTCCTCACTCGTTCCTGTGCTAACTGTGCTAACACGTTCCTGAGGGAACTCAGATCTTAATTACCAAACTGAAAGATCTCCTTTCTGCATTGTTAATTCCTTACTAGAAAAAAGATACAGGAGATCCAGAAGGTTGGGAGTTTACATCTCTTATTGGATGGAAGTTCCACCAACAGGAGCGCTCCTCCGATTCGTTCCGCCGCCGACGCTGGAGAAGGAAAATGGAACCTTCTGATAGCATTGGCCCGTCAGCCATCTTTAAATTAGAGGGGGCGCTGGTGAGTAAACTTAATGGTCCTCCCCTTAGCACTAATTTACAGTGTGTATGTTACTGAAATAAGTAAACAAATTTAATTAATTTATATTAAATATGCCATGGCTTAAGGTTTTGTATTTGATTTACTTTACAGGGTATGGATGTGGAAAAAAAGGGGGATGACAAAGGTTCAAAATCAGACGCCACTAACTTGTTTGGGGCCAACACACCCAATGTGTCATGTACTTTTGACAGTAAGTAAGACTCTTAATGTTGCTTTTTATGGTTTTCAAGCTTTTTTTGCATTTAAAAATGAAATTCATTTCATTGAGTGTAAACAGTAATATATTGTGTTTCTAATTATTGTCTATTATTTTTAGGAGCTTATGAATACCACCTACGGGTCTATGTTTACCAGGCCAGAAACCTGCTCGCCTTGGACAAAGATAGTTTCTCGGGTAAGTAAACCCCTATCTGCCTTGTTGTTGTTGTTTTATATCAATTAAGTCAAACTAAGTCTTTTTTTGTAATATATCTTGATTTTTTAATTGGTTTAATTACAGATCCATATGTGCATGTGTCTTTCTTGCACATGAGCAAGACCACAGAAATTGTCAAGTCCACCTTGAACCCAACCTGGGATCAAACTCTTATCTTCAAAAGAGTGCAAATCTACGGGGATCCTCAAATCCTTGCCCGCAACCCACCTCAAGTTGTTTTGGAGATATTTGACAGTGACCAAGTGGTTTGTTCTTATTTTTCTAATCTACATTTAAAAAGTCCAAAACACCAAGTTAATAGGCAAAATATAGTTGAGGCTAGGATCAAATATTTCCAATAACAGCACACTTCAAAATATTTTATTACTTTTTTAACCAAAGCAAGTTTGCAATAGATTATATCTCATTCAATAAATTGATACATTCCAGCTTTTAGGTTTTAACAAGACAACATCTGTATTCTTATTTAAGACACTGTAACATCATTTATACATACTTCACTATGATTGTGTGTTTCAGGGCAAAGACGAAGCACTGGGCAGAAGTAGCTGCCGGCCATTAGTGAAGCTGAACCCAGCCATGGACATATCTCCTAAGCTTCTCTGGTGTCCTGTCCTGCACAAGGAAGTGCCTGCTGGACAAATACTGGTTTCTGCAGAACTCATATTATGTAACAAGGTATCTAATATGTAATATCCAGTATGTAATTTCTGGTATGAATGTATCGATGATAATGTATCTATTTCAATAACTTGTGTAATGTCTAATGTGATTTTCCTCAGGGAAATGAGAACGAACTTCCTCTTGTCCCACCAAAGAAAGGTGATATGCTATACATGGTGCCTCAGGGGGTCCGTCCTGTAGTGCAGCTCACTGCCATCGAGGTAAACTGAGTTGAAATGATATTTGAACATAGATATATGCAGTGTGAGGCCCATTTTAATACTAATAGATATATAGCAATATTTGTTAACTGATGAATATTAGGAAAGATGGTTACTCTTCTCTGATCTGTTTGTTACCACGTCTGGTAGCAAAACACTATTATGTATTTTTTTAATCACTTGTGATTTGTGTAGATTCTGGCATGGGGTTTGCGCAACATGAAGACTTACCAGTTGGCACCGGTGACCTCCCCGAGCTTGGTGGTGGAGTGTGGAGGGGAAAGGATTAAGTCTGCAGTCATCAGGAACATGAAAAAGAATCCCAATTTCCCTGGAAATATTCTTCATATGAAAGTGGTAAGATGTGTTTTTTTTTTTTTTTATAAGAACAAGCCAATTTGGATGTTAATAAACTAATTAGCATGTGTTACCTGATCCTGAAGCTCTTGCCCAAAGAGGAGATGTACACACCTCCAATTGTGCTCAAAGTTATTGATCATAGGCCATTTGGGAGGACGCCTGTAGTAGGCCAGTGCACCATTGACTCATTGGAAGAATATAGATGTGACCCGTATAGCACTGTGGCTGAAGTGGCTATGTCATCAAAAGGTAACTTCTTGTACATATTAATAATCTTAAAGGTACATTGTCTTTGTAAGATGTTGTATTGTACAGAGAAAATGTCTATTGTGGGTTAAAATGTTTTTATATTTGTCTTTCCTACAGTGGCTTTAATGGCAGCAGCTCCTGAAGAGCTCCACATAAACATAGAAGAAAGGCCTCTTCTCGAAACACAGGTGGAGTTTTTAGGCACAGTCTCATCACTCATCACAACCTGGATTCATTTTAGGGCTCTTATGCAGTCGTGTCCATGAGCATGTTCTGACCGTTAGCATTGTGACTTTCAGTTTATGCACGGCATCTCAACAGCGTTTGACAAAATGGCTCCACCTTTACCACTCCGTGTATGTATGGTATAAATGATGCTTCAAGATGGCCGGTGTTCAACTCCTCATTAGAATCTGAAATCACTTCATAATTTTTTTCTGCTTTTTAAATTTCAATACTTTGATCATTTGGAAATTGGGACGTAATCAATCAAATCCATTCATTATCATGATTTAAATATCATGAATCACTCACTATCATAGCTGCTCAAAGCTCTGTGTGATTTAGAGCTATACAGAGTTTAGACCTGCCTCACACCAAGTCTTATATATGTTATATGTTATGTTATATATAAAGATATATATTTTTATTTTTTTTATTTTTGCCTAATTTCATGTTTAACATTATCTTCTTTTTCTGTTCTGGGGATAAAACCTGACAGCAAGAGAAGGTAATTTTTAAATATATATTCTATAGTATATTTAGAATAATACTCAGCATTCCAAGCTTGTTGGTGCTTATTGAATATTTTTTGCTTTACGTTGCATTATAGGAGAAAGAGATAATTGATTGGTGGAGTAAGTTTTATGCTTCGATTGGAGAACATGAGAAATGTGGCCCATACCTTCAGAAAGGATATGACACCCTGAAGGTAAGGCTGATCTCTAAGTCAGAGTACATAAATCATCTTTGTCAAAAGAGTGTCTGGGATAAATATTAGCCAGATAAACAGTACTATGTATTGTTTTAGAATAAGAGGTAAGTATACCTCAAGGCTCTTCTCTGTTCTGGCACCGGGGTGGTGGAAAGAACTTCCTCTAGATGTCCGTAAAGCGGAGTCTCTGACTATCTTCAAGGGGAGGTTAAAGACCAACCTCTTCCTAAAACACTTAATTAAGCACTTTCCAAGTTTGATTTGTAGAATTCAAGAGATAAATCCATATTAAGTTTGTAATCTTGCATACCAGTTTAGATTTATTCAATACTAGAGACTCAAAGCACTTTTGTACGTCGCTCTGGATAAGGGCGTCTGCTAGATGCCGCAAATGAAATGAAATTTTCCAAGATGGCGTGGCCAGTTATGATGAGCAGATGCGGGTAGTCCCTGAGTCACCGTGGTTTGAAAAAAATGTATGAATTAATGCAGAAAACGTAGCAGTATATATATGGTAGGATATAGGTGTTTTTGGTGTTTTCAAGCCCAATTCTAGCTCTTGTCTCTCTCCATTTTTATTGGTGTTGCTGGACACTTAAACAGAGCGAGTCCAGCTACAACTTCCACTCACTTTCCCACTGCCACATATACTGGAAAGTTTATACATCGTGGTAGTGTCAATTGTTCTCTTTTGCTAAATTATCTACTGTAATTTGTAAATTATTAACAAATCCCAATAAAATACCCCATACTGTTCACCATTCTTTAAGACTCCTGAGTAGACTAGGCCATTACTCGACTTGTCAAGTTACAATTGGGTCATCGTAACACGTCTTAACCGTAAGTCGAAGACTTCCTGTATTTACTTTGTTTGGTTTGACTGAGACTGAATTGTGCACATTGTTACAGGTGTACAACTGTGAGCTTGAAAATATCGCTGATTATAAGGGTTTGACTGATTTCTGTAACACCTTCAAACTCTACCGGGGAAAGAGCGACACCGGTGAGGACGACCCTTCTGTAGTTGGGGAGTTTAAGGTAAAAAAAATGTGCAGCATAATAAGATATGCCTTTATTCGTCCCAAAGTGGGGACATTTCTGTAGTTATAAAAGATGAGCTGAGAGTCATAGACTGAATTCTAATAGGAAGAATCATTTACTTTTTTATTAATGTATTTTTGACCTACCGTTTTTCAGGGAGCGTTCAAACTCTACCCGCTCTCAGATGACCCAGCCATCCCCTCACCTCCACAGCAGTTCAGGGAGCTTCCTGACAGCGGTCCTCAGGAGTGCATTGTCAGGATCTACGTGGTCAGAGCGGTTGATCTGCAACCCAAAGACAACAACGGTTTAGTAAGTGTCATATAAGAGGCACTGATGCAGGTGCAGGTTTTAATCCATTTAATATTTATTATAATAAACACAATGGCACTTAACGTCAAACAGACTCAGAGTCACAATCAGGCAATGGGTCAAGCAATCAACAAACAGGGTATCACGAGAATCGAGTAGCGAAACAATATAGTTTTTCATCCGTTTCTGTACAATTCACTTTTTTTAATGTTGCTCAAACCTTTTTTCTATGTAGTGCGATCCATACATTAAGATCACTTTGGGAAAGAAGACCATTGATGACCGAGACAATTACATACCGAATACCACGAGCCCAATGTTTGGAAGGTAGCATGATTTTTTACGTGTTTACAGATTACATTCTTTCGTGTGTTAGTTCCCCATTTCATTAAAGTTAACCGCATTTCCATTTTCTCAACGACAGAATGTTTGAGATGTCATGCTTCCTCCCTCAAGACAAAGACCTGAAGATCTCTGTTTATGACTTTGATCTGCTTACTCGTGATGAGAAAGTTGGAGAGACGGTGATTGACCTGGAGAACCGGTTTCTTTCTCGTTTCGGGTCCTACTGTGGCTTGCCACAGACTTATTGCATGTGAGAAACCATATACACAAACCTTTAATCTGTCACTTGTTTATAAGCGATATAACTCAATGCAGTCAAACTTCATTATGGATTTGTTGGTCCATTTTATAACGCACTCTGTTGCACGTGCAACAATTTGGTATTCCGCACAGCTTCCGCTTTTCTTCTGGAGCCAATCAAATGTGTGAATGACCGGCGACTCATGCCAAAGTTTCGCTTCTATTCCAGGTCAATAAATTCCAGTAACACAACCCGCTCACATCAGTCCTTTCTACGGACCTTCATTTCCAAACCTTTTGTTTTTTTCGGAGGAGGGAGGGATAGAACTGAGACACAGCCACCAGCTCAGCTTCCTGTCCCCATATTTTGCACATTCCTTCCAGCTGTAGTTTGCCTACAAATGCACGGTGTTTCTTGATTAAGAGCAACACTTAAAAAAATAATGTGCATAAAAAATAATGAACTTCATGCTGACAGTATTTAAAGGTGGCACATGTAAACACCATATCGACTTAGATAACGTCTCATGTAAACAGTCCACCGAATCTTTCATTCAGGAATCGGAATGAAAACAAAGTGTACATGTTAAATGGCTATTAAGTCCCCATTTGCTGTTATAATAATCTTCACTCTTCTGGGGAGATGTACTAGATTTGAAAGTGTGTTGGTAAAGATTTGTGCTCATTCAGCCACAAGGATAGTAAAAGTTTGGTGTTGCATTTTCTGGGTTGCATTTCATCACTTTTGTCCATTTTTTATTAATATTTTTAATATATTTTGTGTAACATTACTTTTTTATATATCATCACCTGATCGTGACAGATTTTTAATTTGATTGGTCAAAAATAAACAAATCATTGATTGCAAAAAAAAAAAGTGCATCTGAACCCGTTAGAAATGAATGGAATACAATGACTTTACATTTGAAAACAACGGAGAACATAAGCACTTCATGAAATTCTTATCCCATGTCAGTAATATTTTATTGCAATTCCATAATTACATCAATCGATCGGTATGCTGGAAAATAAACATATTTTAGTTGCATATTTTTAATATATTTGAAATTAATTAATTCGATATCAAAATAATCTTCACTATTGTGAACAAGTCTCTGACCTACGTTATATGTTATTCCTATGAGAACAGATCCGGGCCGAATCAATGGCGAGATCAGCTGAAGCCATCGCAGATTCTTCAGAACCATGCACGTATGAAGGGAGTCTCTCCTCCTCGATCTGAGGACAACGGAAACACCTTAAGTTTCAACGGCCAAGAATATCTGCTCTCTGACTTTGGTGAATTTTTTAATTATTATGACCTATTGTGCCTTCTAAAGGAATACATTCTCCAGATGAGTTGAATTCATACTGATTAGCTGTGTATATCTGTAGAGGCGAACAAAGAAATTCACCATCATTTGGGCCCACCGAGTGAGCGGATCGCTCTTCACGTACTCAGGACCCAAGGTTTCGTTCCAGAGCATGTGGAAACCAGAACACTCTACAGCACCTTCCAGCCAACACTGTCTCAGGTTTATAATGCATAGGTTTTCGTAATGCGCCGAACTTAGTTCTGAGTTAAAAATCTGTTTATTAATAGACTTTTTTGATTATATAGTGTGTATGTGCCATTAGGTCAGTGTAAATGTGCGGTTACTATATAAATGATAACATTAGATATAAACAAACACATTAATATACACGTGATTTGAATTTCAATTCCTAACCAATGGGATTTATGAATTCAATACTTACAGTGGTATAAACGGATCTAAAAACCAAGTTTGTATTTGTATCTGTTTTAGGGAAGTCTTCAAATGTGGGTTGATGTTTTCCCCAAAAGCCTTGGACTTCCTGGACCTCCATTTGACATTACTCCACGCAGAGCTAAAAAGTAAAGGTTACTCTCAGTAACTTTTAATGCATCTTAACATTACATTTTGGCGCTCATATGTCTAGCCATTGGTTTATTCTTTTCTACCAGGCACATTTTGCGTGTCATCGTTTGGAACACCACCAATGTCATTTTGGATGAAACCAGCATCACTGGAGAGAAGATGAGTGACATCTATGTAAAAGGGTACATGCAAGAACTTCTTCACTTCATCCACCATTCCACATTTAGTTCTTATTTGCTATCATAACAACCTCCACTCTTCTGGGAAGATGTTCCACTAGATTCTGGATTGTGCTTGTAGAGAGATTTGTTCATTCAGCTACAAGGATGATTGTAAAGTCAGAGACTGATGTAGGGTGAGGACATCTGTGCTACAGTCATCGTTCCAATTCATCCCAAAGATTATAGGATTAGGCTTTTATTGTCATTTCACCCATATATAGTTTACACAGTACACGGTGAAATGAAACAACGTTCCTCCTGAACCCTGGTGATACATAAAACAACATAGAGCTACATCACAGAAAACACAGGGCTAAACAGTGCAAAGACAATACAGGACAGTGCCAGACAACACAAGAGAGTGTAAGACAAATACACAAAACACAAAATAGCGCCACCAGTAAACTGTATATTGCACAGTGCGGTGTGTAAAAGAGTAAAGTGAATATTGTAATAGTCAAAGCGCTATAGAAGGATGCTCAAGATCTTCCACTCCAACTCATGTAAAGCTTATCTTATTGGAGCTGGATTTGTGTAGGGGTTTTGTCGTGCTGGAACACGATTGGGTCTCGTAGTTTAAGTGAAGGACAAGGGCCTCCATCATTGTGGTAGCAATTTGGGGAAGAAGCACATACTGTATGGCTGGAAAGACCAGGCATATACTATATTTTTGTCCATTGAGTGTAGAGCCATTATCAGTGCTTTTTCTTTCATTCAGCATTTACATTTTTTTGGGTTTGTGTAACATTCACAGGTGGATGGCAGGAAAGGAAGAGGACAAGCAAAAAACTGATGTCCATTACCGATCTCTTGACGGGGATGGAAATTTCAACTGGAGATATGTCTTTGAGTTTGATTACCTGCCTGCTGAGCAACTGTGCCTGGTTTCCAAAAAGGTAATGCATCAACAGGTTATAAATGTAATATAATTAAAGTGTATAAATTGAATTATTTATACTCTCTTATTATAGCGTAATTTTTATGTAGATTAGCAAAGTTCTGGTTAGCTTAACATAGAATATGGCTAAAGTGTGACTCAAAATCATTGTGACATGCTTCTGCAATTCTGCGTGTGTTGGTGCTGAGGTTCCAGACTTGGGGTAGAACAAGTACTGAGAAATTCCACTCAAATAAACATATAGATAATGTGTAAACATCGTACTTAATTCGAAATCAAAGTATGTAAATGTCCCCAACTGAAATTAAATCAGTTGCTACTTTGGAATTAAACTAGTCCCAAAGTCCCAATAGTTACTGTCAAGTTTTTGTAATAAAAAAAATGTTAATTTATAAGTTGATAATACGGCTTTATTGGCTTGCTTGAAAAATTAGTTTATGTAAGTTTGCTGCTCAAACGCATGACCCAATAATGAATCAATAATGTATCAACATCAAGTATGTCTAATAGCTAATTTCAAATAACCAGGATCTGACTCTCTGCATAGCTAATTACATTAGCTACTGGAACTGATACCATTGTAACCGGACATTAGCGAAGAAAACTACATTGGTTTAATTAGTTATCGAATTGTTCCTCAACAAGCTTTTTCTAGAAAGATCAAATAAATTACAAGACTTATAAAATATTGAAAGAGTGCAAGAAGAACTGATACTTATCAAATAGCTACACCGCCAACCCCATTGTATAGCATGATAACATCACTACAGATTACAAATAGGCATGATTCCTGCTAGTTTTGATAACATTGTTGAACTTTGTTGAACTTGATTGAATGATAAAATTAGCTCATTCTAATGATGTGTAATAAAAAGTCAACGCCTGGATGAGAATAGCCCTGGCTGAAAAAGAACTCTGTCTAAATTGTAATAAAGTAAGAGTATAAGTATTGAGTTTTAGTATCACTCGGGTAAAATATGAATTCACTAAAATAATACTTGAATATAGTAACCAAGTATTTTCCAGCCTATTACTCTATTCAATGATAAAATACTTGCAAACTTGCAAAAGCTTCTTTTGGAAGTTGTATGTATGTTTTCATCTATAAAAAAAATACTTAGAAGGTGTTTTTCTTCTGAACAGGAACATTTCTGGAGCCTTGACAAAACAGAATTCCGAATCCCCCCTCAGCTGATAGTCCAAATATGGGACAATGATAAATTCTCCCTGGATGATTACCTTGGTAAGATGTCTTGCCTCTTGTGTTTATGAGACAGCTAAACTTCTCCTGCTCGTGTAATAGAGGGTGATCATTTGTTATGTTTCCCAGGCACCATTGAACTGAATCTGCACAATCTCATCTCGCCTGCTAAAACACCTGAGAAATGCAGCCTGCATATGCTGGATAATGTGACTAAAACAGCTCAGAAATATGACCAGTCCAAATCTCTGTTTGCCCAGAAGTCTGTCAGAGGATGGTGGCCCTGCTATATTGAAAAAAATGGAAATAAGGAGCTTGGTGTATGTATACAATGGCTAACACAATGTCAATTCATTAGATTGATTTTAATGAGATAAAACTACTTTTGACATGAAACTACTTTTTAGGGGAAAGTGGAGATGACACTGGAGATAGTCAATGAGAAGGAGGCAGATGAGAGGCCAGCGGGAAAAGGCAGAGATGAACCCAACATGAATCCAAAGCTCAACTTACCCAAGTAATCACAAGCAGCCATGACAGCATACTAAAAGTTTTAAAGAATGCTCACCTTTGTTAACATATCGTTTCTTGTGTTCATTTAGCCGACCGGAAACCTCCTTCTTTTGGTTTACGAACCCATGCAAGACCTTGAAGTTCATTGTATGGCGAAGATTCAAGTGGCTGTTTATTGGTTTGATTATATTGATATTAGTGCTGCTATTCCTTGGAATCCTTCTTTATTCATTACCGGTAAGAATATTGAATATAGCGATTAATGAGCTGGTAGTGTTTCCCGAATCATACAGTGCTACAGAATATTATAGTAAAGACAACCTTTTTTTTCCCCCTTCATATGTCATTAATTAACAATTTGTTTTTTGCTCTTGCAGAACTACATCTCAATGAAAATTGTGCAACCAATTAAATGAGAAGGACATCTGCCTTGGAGAGGCAGGAGCAACAGAACACGTTTTTTTGAAGAAGCTATGCTAAAATACAAAGTTTTTATTCACTGCAGGTTAATTTATAGGATTTTATATTTTTCATCTAATTTCCCCAGTGGAATTGGCATGCATGTTACACTGTCCTGTTCAATGCAATGAGCTTTTTTAATAGGAATAAAAAAAATGTCATATTTGGTACCATTTATTCAGCATATCACATGTCTTATTCTATTGATTACAAACATTTAAAAACAGTCACTATAGTGTAAAATAAATAATAAAGAAAAGTATTGGAACTAAAGGTGTGTTCCTAGTTAGTTTGTTCTTAGTTTACTATGAAATTTGATATGCCAAGACAACATTTTTTTTTCCATGAACAGTCATTTTTAACATGCTTTGAACATTTTAACTTTTTGTTTGTGGTAATAAAAATCAATGTTCTCATCAAAAAAAAAAAAAAAAAACCTTATTGTGTCCATGCACGAACAACACGTTATCTATAATACCAATTTCATTTCAATGTCATTAGATTTATTGTAATATTTCTTTGTATAAAAAATCCAACTGCAAAAACATGGAAACACAATGAGTTATTACAATTATGTATTTGTTTTATTTATTTATTTGTTCATTTTAAAACTCATCATTTTTAAGGAGTTTTTATGGGGACTAGAAAGAGTCATTTCCCCAAATATTAAAACTAATATTGAAAAGTGTATATGTTTAAAGAGACAAAATAAAGATTTTAAGTCAGGCAATAGTACAAGATAACATTTTTGGTTGTATTAAATATGCAAATGAACGCATATGGGCGGGGACTAGACCCAGTATTCATTTGCATAAACAATAGATTTTTTTAAGTGGGTGAAAATAAATACGTGTAATATATTTAGACATTAATACATGTAACGAATCAATTATTTAATAAAACTATTTAAAAAAATAATTATTACATATATTTAATTATTTAATCATTACATTTATTTCTATTGACGTTCAATTCGATTTACGTACCAGATTGACGCACCTGATGACGTCACGATTGAAAGGCGGGAGGCGGGGAGATAAAGTGGAGGAGCAACAGCTCAGCAGTTTTGTGTCAATTGCTACATAAACTCCTGGAATAGTGTCCCAATATAATCTAATTATTTATTTCTAAAAGTTTTTTAAGTAAGTTAAAAATTTTAGTGGCGTTTTTAGGGAAAAAGTTATTCTCGACCAGTGAAGGTAAGTGTGTGTTTCAGGAGAAAACCGACTAGCAAAACAAAAAACAACAAACTAGCAACCGTTTAAAATGAATGGAGAAGTGAAATAAAAACTAGCATCCTGGTTTAGAGATAGTACCATGATTTTAATAGTAAAATATACAAATATTATGTTAAAAGCACTTTGTATCACTGCTGTGAGTCAAACTGACCTACTTCTGACCTCCTATCTCCTTTATTTATTCATTTATTTATTTATTTATTTTTCATATTTATCACTTAAAAGCAAGCAAAAATGTAATATTATGCAAAGATAACCTAAATACTAAATGATGATTTCACTTATTTGAAAGGAATTATAAAGAAACTGCTGAGAAATAAAGTAATTGATATGAATCAGTCTGGAAAGGGTTATAAGGCCATTTTCTAAGGTTTTGGGACTCCAGCAAACTGAGAAACTCATTACTCACAAACGCTCGAAACGCCTCCAACATGACTGAATTAATCCTTGCGTAAATAAAAGTAGGCCATAAAAATCCTCCACAGTGATGTGAAAAGTGTCCCTGTCGGCGGTTGGTGCTGCCACGGGGTTACGACCAGGGGCAATTACTTTTTCCCATAGGGCCAGTTTTTTTTCCCCCTTAATAAATGAAATCGTCATCTGAAAAAAATCCTTTTGTATTTAATCGGGTAACTCCTTGCATAAAAGTACAGTTTTCACGATGATCTGAATCGTTGAAGTGTGACAAATATAAAAAAAAAGAAATCAGGATGGGGCAAATATTTTTTCACAGAGTATGGATACTGTTCAACTTGTTTATATCAACCAGCAATTAAAAGGACAAACTGTAGAAAGGGGATTAAAAAAGACAAACCCGAAAAGCAAGGATTCATGATATTCAAAACGGTGGATCCAATAATGTAAAAACAAACAAAAACTATTAGGAATTTGTTGAACATTTTACCTAAAAAATTAATGTGTTGATGTTCTGGGTCTCTAAATACAATCTTGTAGCTAAATCCAGGTGGATTTTAAAGCTTTTTGTATAGAGATGTTTATGAGGAGTCTCCAGTGCTCAGTACGCTTTCTTTCATTTCCAAAATCTAGTGGAATGCTTTCCCAGAAGAGTGGAGTTGATTTAGATTGAGATATTTAAGGTGCATATGGGTGTGCTGGATAGTTGTCCACATACTTTTGGAGAGATCTAAAACATCAAATGCTGTGTTGTTCCAGGAAAATGATTGACTTCTGCTTCACATCGTGTCTTTTGATTCCTTTATCAACAAGCCCAGTCTTGTTCTAATCCGAACAAATGCCTAGAGGTAGAACATTTCAGACGTTTGTGGAGTCAAGCCAACAGCACCAGCAGGAGGATAATTAGACATGAAGAAGTGAGTCTGGGGCTGAGTTCATTTCAGCCCAGACTGTAAATTTGTGCAGCCTGTGAGTGTGTGTAACTTCGCTTGTTCCTCTTGCCTGGTTTTTCTTCAGTGTGCTTCACTGCACTACAGCCGTGATTAAAGTGGTGCATAGGTGAAATCCTTTTAACTTGGAGTAAACTAAATAATACACCTTTTTACCATCATGTCTTTCCCCCACAATGCATTTAGAGAAGCAATCAAATGTGAACATACAAATTGCAAACTATGAAACCAACAATCATCTATTCAGTTTGTTAGTTTTGTGTGTTTTTTTTTTTTTGGTTGTTTTATATATTTGCTATTTGAAGGAAACAGCATGAACACATTAGCATTGGAGAACGGCTGTGTGTGTGTGTGTGTGAGCGCGTGAGCGCAGAGTACGGAAATCCTAACAGGCCATGCATTATAATATTTTTCTTTGTCGTTCTTCTTGTTATCGCAACTTAATTTCCTCATGATCAGTACTTTCATTTTCTGTGTATTCATCATAAGAGCATGTTCTAGGGGCAGTATCATGGATAATAACCATAAAGGTTTTTTATAAGCAGGCGTGTGGACACAAACCATTATGATTATTATCCATAATGATTATCCAGCTCTTATGCAGGATCCACAGAAGAATTAAGTACCGATCACAAGGAAACAATGTTTATGCCAAGATCATTAGAAAACAAGTTAAAGATATTATAATGCATGACCTTTTCCTGGCAGCAATCATTTTTCTTTAGTGATGGTGTAGATTTTATGCAAGTTTTACTATGGAGATTTTTTTTATTTATTTTTTTTTTAAGATGGAGCTGCTTCCAAAACATTTAAGGAGGAACACAAATAAAACAAAGTGTAGATTTAAATTAAACACCGACCCCAGATTAAGTCAGTGTGCACAGTTGAATATCTGTTGACAAACTAATAAGATTAGCAAGCATGACATGTATAGAGATGGCCGGTCTTCCTCAAACCTGATTTTCTATTTAGGTATGTTTTTATTATCAGCATATTTGTGAGCCCTTGATGGGGTGTAGTCTAAGACCATTCCTTTTCAGTGTCTGTTGTATTCTCCGAATATTCTCCCCGAATTGCCAATTCCCACCCACCAGCCAGCTCTCCCCACTACCCAACAGATACCATCCGAGGAACGTGAATAAAAACGTGTCACATATCGCACTGCTTGCTCCTAGACGTGAAAAAACCAGCCAACTGCATCTTTCCAAACTGCTGCTCTTGCTGCATCACAGGGACGTGTAACACACAGTAAGGAAAGCACCTAGCAAACACCTCTGATACCTAGTGTCAGGGGAGAGAGGACGTCCGTGCCAACCATCATAGCCATATTTGTTTTACTAAATATATTGTAAAGTATATTGTTGGCTGCCATGTTGTAATTTCAGGTTTACATCATAGAATTTGGGAAGTTGGATTTCCGACTTGGTATGTTATTATCCATAGCATGTTCAAGTTGAATGTATTTTTAGGGGATTAAAATTTATATTTTCGTGCTTTTTTTTTTTTTTTTTTTTTTTTAAACCAGTGTTTCTGAAAGAGATCTAGTAACCTGGACATGCACCATATGACCAAAAGTTTGGGGAAAACCTAACCATTTTTTAATGTATTTTTGTTTGTTTGTTTGTTTGTTTTGTACATAAAAGCTGTTTTAATAACCTCCACTCTTCTGAGAAGGCTTTGGAGCATGGCTGTACTCAAGTTCATTCAGTACATTACAAGGGCAGTACATTCGGTGTTGCAGTTTGTGTCGAGGTGAAGGAATTTGCCCAGGAGCTCCAGGTTCCTCAGGAATGGTTGGGTGTCCACATACCTTTGGCCTAAGAGAAGCTATGGAGTGCATGGATTGTCCAAAAATTTGTATTTTATATATATATATATATATATATATATATATATATATACTACTATATAGTGTGTGCGTTAGGCTCAGTAATATTACACACTGCACTGTGAAATGTGATCTGCGGGTTATTCTGGGGTGGGTGTGTGTGTGTGTGTGTCTATTTAAGAGCTCGCTCCTCCTCCTCCTGCTTTCCTCCTCTCCTCCCTTCTTCTCCTCCTCCTTTCCCCACTCCACCACAGAGGCCATATTGGTGTTGTGTTAGGATTGAGGCGCGAACCGAGCTGAATTCCCCCTGCACAGGGTTTCAGCTACAGGGTTTGTTCGCTTTATTCACGCCCACTACGACACACCTAACCGTCGTGTGTGTGTGTGTGTGTGTGTGTGTGTGTGTGTGTGTGTGTGTGAGTGAGAGTCGCAGAATAGAGCAGGTGGCTTCGAGGTGTGTGAACCGACACCAGGACGCGTTTTGGATTATTTTACCTTCCCCTCCGCTAATACATCATTTCTTTCTTTCTTTTTTTTTTTTTTTTTTTTGAACATTACATAATTGGCACCGCAGTGAGTCACGCTGTTCTACAAAGGTATGTTGTAAAACCCACACACTGCTGCACATGATCCCATTTGCTTCATGTAGCTCCTTGTTCTGCTTAGATCTTTATTGATCTGGAAAGACTTCATAGTGTGGCGTTGTGTTATTTGCTTTGATAATGAGGATTCCACAAATTCAGGTTCGTCTGCTCGACCTTGTGTCTGGAAGACATGAGCTTTGCGGCGGATTGTATTTCTAATACTTTTCAAGTTAAATGATCTTAATTCTGGCTGAATGTTGAAGCTGATTTTCCAAGCCGGCTCTTGAGGACAGCTTTGGGGTTGTAGGACAGATCTGAGCTGAGCTGAGCTGCTGGGAGTGTCTTGGCCTCATTCCATGGCTTCACATTATCCACATTTCTCCTGCAGCCAGATATTCAATCCAATCCAGAGTGCCAAGTGTGTAGTGTAGATGTTGCCTGTTATGATGTGATGGTGTTTACTGGAACACTGCTGTAATGTGTGACTGGCACTTTCTCTTTCTCTCTGCAGAAACACCACGCTCTGTGCTCAGAGTCCACTCCATCACCTTGGCTCTCGCAGCTGAAAGGAGATCATGGTGTATTCAAAAGCACACACATGCGCTGCTCAGCAGCAGGATGCAGACAACACCGGCTATACCTACTCGCTCAGGTGAGGCATGGACTTCAAGCCTGCTGTGTTTATTCATTCCTGTTCATGTTTGTTTTTTGTTTTTTTTTTATTTACCCAAAATACTGCGAAACTGACGACGACATGAACTTTGTTAACCCCGTGTATATGGAAATACTTGAGATATTGTTTATTCCAGGACGGTTCGGGACATTTCATCGTAGCCTGTGAACATCTATACCGATATTGCAGTGCTGTAAATACACAAGCGCTCTGTGTTTAGTTTGGGATCGCTATATTATTAAAGGAATTTTATTTTATGTTCAGGTTCATGTTTTTGCCAAAACACTGTTCTGATGGCACAGATACAACCTGTCTTCATTCAAAGCATTGCACATTATGAACTAATATTTTTGGCAGGATTCAATGACCTTTTTATTTTTTTATTCACGATTCAGCGTTAACAAGTTGAACTAGAATTTAGTATTTTATACATAAGATTAATCCACTTTATTACAGTTGCTTTGGAGCATTTCTCAAATCATTCTTGATTTTTGATGTTCGATATTTTGGGGGTTCAGACTATTCAGATCAGAACCGGTTATATATATTTATCAACATGATCTCAACAATTGATGATTTAGTAAACAGCAATTGTACACAATCAACTACATGAATGTACTGAACCATTTGTGATTTGTTCGAGGCGATGAGAAATTGTTTTTATGATGTGCACAAGTGACTACATGATGTGGAGGTTGAACAAGTAGTTTTGAGAATTTTATTTCTGATCAGAAACACGCTCCAAAACTACCACTTGCAGTTAGTAATGTGGCTATACCAGTTGTTTTGTGCTCGTTTTGAAATAAATTAACTAAAGACTTGATCAATTTATTACTATTCAGGGTCCCATGGGGTTTTAAAAAGCCTAAAATAAAAATAAAAACATTTTCAGGTCTTAAAAAGTCAAATAATTTTAAACAGCTTTTAATTTTGCTATGTCCACGTGACCCTTTTTTTTTTTTTTTTTGGTGTGGTGTTGTGGTTCTTTCTTTCGCCAGTCCAAATATAATTCGCTGTTATACAACCAACAGTCAATCAGCAGCAAATTCCTTTATACCATGGACGTAAAACTGACTATTTTTCAGCGTATCGCTAAAACTTGCATTTGCCCATCGCTGAAAAATAAAGTACGTAGCTTGGAAGAAATCAATTTAGGGTGCCTTTAAGGCGAGTTGCTAACAACGAGTTATTGATTTTGCGATATCAGGTTTCAAATTGAATTCTTAATGGTCTTAAAGTCTTAAAATTGACTTTGTAAAATTTGCTGAAACCCTCTTATTATTCTCCTGATGTTTTTGATCGGTCATTTGTATTACATTTTTTTGTAGTTTGCCATGTGGGGTGTTTTCTCACCTCATTTCATTCTGATTATCTGATAACCACAGGCTTTCACATGCAAGCTCAGTTCCGTATTTGGATTTCATGCGGTTGAATCCCAGCCAACATTACAGCATGTCTCATTTGAGTCAAGTATATTCAAGAAGTCTGTGTGTGTGTGTAATATATATATATATATCACATCACATGTTCAACACTGTGATGAGTATAAAATCACCCCTCCTCTCAGGCCTGCATGTTGCACAGATGTGACCGTGTGTAATTGCAGGGCGTGCATTCCCCAAGATCTCCCATATTGCTTCACATTTTTGTTTCGTCCGAAGGTGCATGATCAGGCATGGCGGTGTACCTGTATGGTATTCTTTAAAAAAAAAAAAAATCAATTTTAGGTGCGGTCCTAGTAAATGTCTCCTAAGCGCTAAACTCTGAAACAGTTTGGTGGTGTGTGTAGAGGTAAAAATTTTTTGTTTTGGTCCAAACCCCCCCCTCCAGCATGATTTATGTCGGCTGTGGAGAAGCAAAGAAATGAGAAATGAGCAATGTACGTTCTGAAATACTTCTCTCTCGAGGGGTGTGTTCCTTTTTTCAGGAAGTTATCAAAATAGTGCCTGTGTGTGAGGCACGGTTGCTTAGTGAACCTCTGTAGCATGTGTGTGTGAGCAGATGACCAACTGAAATACATTTTTGGTCTTTTCTGGACCATTCAGAATGTCATTAATACTGGTAGGTGTGTGAAATGGGGCTGAGAAATGATTGACAGAGGCTCTGTCTGTCTTGTTCTTCAGGTCTGAGGAATGATTTTTGTGTGTGTGTGAGTTATGCATGTTACACGCCTCAATTGTGTTAATTTCTTTTCAGCTACTCGGGAAAAGCCTGCAGGCTTCTTATCAGCTGTTTATAAAAAAAACCTCATTAGGAAGCGTCTCCTGTTATCTTTAGCAATCTGAAGCTCAACATCAGTATCTATTATTAAAACGATAGTAAATCTTTATATCATACCGCATTTTTAGCGCCTTTCTGTTTTGCTTTGTCATATAAGGACCTGGCTGCTTTTCTCGAGTACAGCTTGTTAGTGCTGACGTGCGTTTTTTTGCTGATTAGGTTGAGTGGATAGGGTTGGACGACCTGCTGCACCGCTATCAGCTTCTAGCACGTTTGGTTGCACCCAGCTTTCAGCATGCGACCCTTTCAAACATCTCAGTGCGGTGACTTTATAATGTGAAGCAAGATCCAAAAATTTACACTGATTGAGATTATACAATTAACTGCTCCCTGGTATCCAAATACAAAATAGGGTCCTTTTTTTATTATTTATTTATTTTAATATAAATACAGTAATTCTCCCCCCGATACCACGATAGACCAAAAAACATACAGAAGTTAAACATGCGTCGTCAGATTTCGCCAACGAAATTAAAGAACGCGGTGACTCGTATCTTGAACTCGGCTTGTTTTTTTGACGTCATAGGACACTTCAACCAATAATCAAGCAGAGAAACTACGCATACGCTACTACAGAACTGTATGAATGTGATTCTGTATTTCTAACAATTTACACACAATTCATCTCGCTATATTCTTTCAGATGTTTTCTGTGTGTGTTTTAAAGTGTGTGGGTGGATGATTTTTGGTTTAAACAATAAAACAAATTGCGTTTTTTGTTTGAGGAATTACGGGGGATTACTGTGTGTGTGTGTGTGTGTGTGTGAGAGAGAGAGAGAGAGAGAGAGAGAGAGATAGAGAGATAGATAGATAGATAGATAGATAGATAGATAGATAGATATTTCTTCTGGGAGCTGCTGTTTAGTTTTGTATTTATTTTTTCTTGCTTGAATTAAAACTTGTAATACTACCCATTCTCTAGAAATTCAAATGTATACTAAAGGCCATACCCTGATTCTCTGGATCTTTTATTTTAATTTTATTTCCCCTTATCATTAAAACGGATTACTTGAAGTGGCCATCTTAACTCGATGACTCCAACCTCCATTTTTAGAACCTTGACCTAGATTGCAACCAAGCCTGCAAGCTGCATTGGATCAGTCATATAGCTTGTGTTTATTCAAGTCACAAGTAAACACTTTCCTTTTTTTTTTTTTTTTTTTTTTTTGTTTGCTATCTGTGTATTGGCTGGAGGACAGATGACACAAAAAAACTTTTGTTTCCAACACCAGGAAATTCTGACTGGATCTTTCCAGCCCATTTTTATTTTGTAATTCAAAAAAGGATGTCAACAATTTTGAAATGAAAACCCTTTGGTCTAGTCATTACAACCCTCGCTTTTTTTTTTTTTTTTTTAACAACTGAGTTTTAGCTGTAGTTTCACTTGGCTCTAAACACCCAACAGGGAGCGTGTCAGTGTGTGGAATATTTTTAGTTGATTAGCAGGACATTTCCATGCCCTGTGCTGGATTGATAACAGTCAACACGTAAAGACGGCGTTAAGCTTTTTAAATAAGGGGGGGGGGGGACTCCTTACACTGTTTACGTGTTAAGCTATAATGCTACGTTTACACGAAACTGCGTAATTCAACATTGCTGACCTCTAACTGAGGAGAAAAAACTCAAAGTCTGGAAGGTGCCTCAGTTACAATCTTAGCTATGCTATATAGACAAAGGTTTGTGGACACCTGACCATAAGAACGTGTGCTTTTTGAACATCTCATTCGACATTGCTATTATAATAACTGCCACTCTCACTAGATTTTTGAGATTTGTGCTTATTCTTCTAAAAGGGTGTTAGTAAAGTCAGGTACTGATGTAGGTGAGGTGAGAAGGCCTGAGGTGCAGTTAGCGTTCACATTCATCCCAAAGGTTTCAATAGGTTTGCGTTCAGAGCTTTGTAAAGCAGGCCACTAAAGATCTTCCACTCCAACCCATGTGAAGCACACATAGCTGGATTTGTGCACAGGGGCATGCTGGAATGTTTGTTTCCTCTCCGATAATATACAATTATGCCTTCAAATTTGTGGTAACAGTTTGTAGCACAAGTACAAATATTATTGCTTATAAAAGACACACATTGAGGAATTCGTTTTTAACGAAGCTTGGATGAATGCAACTTGAGCTTAATGTTATAAAATCAGGAAAAGGATTGTAAAAGAGTATCCTGAGTTGCCTAAGCTGTGTTATTAAATGCTGAGGCTTCTTGTGTAACGTTATGTGCAGGATATGTGCAGTTTCCTGCGTGTTGTCGATGCTTCCAGAGAACTATTATGCACACAACCCCCTTTTTTTTTTTTTTTTTTTTTGTTGCAATAAAATTTGCATTCTGTTTATGAAACTCGCAGTTAATGCCGGGGGGGCTGACCGAAAGAGGGAAAAGCTGAGCAGCATTAACATTATACAAACTCTTTCTGTGACACAGAAGCAGAGAACTGTTTGTTTGAGTTGGTTGTGCTCTCTGTGTGGGAGGGGCTACATTAATATTTTCTGCCAATCAGAGCAATTCCAGCCAATCGTATGCGTCTGTGTAGTTCTGTATGTGGAAGAGGGCAGTTTTCTCACTTTTTTTTTTTTTTTTTTTGTACCTGATGGTGATCGAGAAGCTGTTTGGGGGGAAAAATTGGAAGCACATGCTAAAATTGATATTTATGTAAAATCAGTACCGGTTTGGATTGGGAAGTTTGACGTTCATAGAAATTCATATTTAAATATGAAAATTACTTACATCAATACAAAGTCGACTCAGTTCTTCTTTTTTTTTTTTTTATTTATTTATTTTTTTTAATTATTATTAATTTTAAATTTTTTTTTTTTACCCAATTTTTGCATGCTGTCCACTAAACTGAAATGCCAATAGATGGAAACCGATAAGCTTTTTTTGTTTGTTTTTATATATATATATATATATTTTTTTTTATTCTATTGTTTTGTTTGTGTATATGTGAGAGGTTTAGTATTCAGTTCAGAAAATCGAGGTTCGTGTTGTTCAATCTAGTGCAGTGTGCTGGTTTGTATTTTTAGAAAGGAAAGGGCAAGGTGGCACTGAGCAATAAAGAAATGCAGAAACGCAGAGCTCCGGATGGAGGGAGGGGATTGCGTGAGTCAGCGAGTGGCTTCAGTGCTTCCAGCAGGAAGTGGAGTAAAGTCTTAATGTCCCACCCACAGAGATTGCCCTGGTCTGATGACCGGCTGTACGTTTTGTGCGTACGTGAATCCGTGTAGGTGGCAATGTGTGTCTGTTGGGATTTGTCCATGGCATGAGCGCTGACGACAGGTGGGATCTGGAGAGCTGGGGCTGGACTGTGCTGTGTGTATATTGCCCTACTTTTACTTGTAACTTTCTTTTTTTTCTTTCTTCTTTTTCTCCCCCCCACTTCTCTTCCTGAGGACGTGTGAACCGGGTGCATTTGAGATTACGTTCTCAGTTAGCCGTTAGCTTTTTATATTGCACAACAAAAGACCTTTCGAGGCTGTTTTTAAGGTCGTCCTGCAGCGCTAAGTCGAGTTGCAGTTTAGATTAGTGCATGCCAGCTGCCTGTGTTTCAGCTGTCTAGGCAAATGGAGCAGGCCTGTTGCAATCAGAACAGCTCCAAAGTTCAGGAGCATGAACGCTGGAATTGTTTCCAGTGAAATGGCAGTTGGTGGTTTATGGGTTTTTTCTTTCCCTCTCCGCTTTGGAAACATTTAGTCCACTGGTCAGGCACAGAAAATTGGGAACATCCCATCACCCTTTTTTTTTTTTTTTTTTCTTCCCTTGCGCTTTTACATGTGCCTGAGAACTGATTTGTTTTTGTTCAGTTGTTCGTGTAGGCGGTGCCTCCATCTGTGTTTAGCGCCGATCGTATTCCCTCGTCATTTGTTCTTCCTGTGCTTTTTATTGTCTGTCATTTTGTCCGATCCTGTGCTGGAGCACAGCCGTGAACTCTCTGCGTAACCTTTATTTTGGAGAGATTAAGTTATTTTTAGTCACCTGCTCCTCATTCCAATATCCTCCATGTGCACATGGTATGGTTTGAATTGGAGCTGAGGCTCGAGCAGAATGCTGCCGTTTCATTGTTCAGTAGGAAGGAAGAACGAGGCAGCGACAACCTGTTTAGTTGACACGAGCGCCGAAATACACTGCGCATTCTCTTTTTCATTTTCTCTATTAGTATTGCAGCTTTGCCTACACATTAATTAAAATGCTGCTGGTAATGTGTTTAAAAGAATTCTCATGAATTGGAAAGTCACAGATTGCTGTAGTAGTAATAATAATAATAATAATAGACCCTTCTGTGTCACTCAGCTCCAGCTACTCTTCATCTGCTCTGGAGTACGAGAAGGCGAACAAACTCGCTCCTGTGTTCGAGTCGCCCAGGATGTCGCGACGCAGTCTGCGCCTGCAGGCCAACTCCACCCACTATGGAGACGACAGCCTGCTAGACTCCTCCGTCAACCGCAGCAGTTCTTACAGTACCGAAAGCCGGGTTCACCGGGAGAGCAAGTAAGAAGGCTTTTCCACTAATGAGGAGGATCTCTATTTACATTAGCAGTGACTTCAGACTAGCTTACAAAAGTATGTGGACACCTGACTATAAGATTAGTGTGTGCGTTTCAAACTTTTTCCACATTTAGTCCAGATTTAACGTTATAATGAAGATTCCATGAAGATGTTTCAATAGGTTTGTGGGGATTTGTGCTTATGGTCTGCAGTCAGCATTCCAACTCATCCAGAAGGTTGGATCGAGATCAGAGCTCTATAGCAGGCCACCCAGGATCTTTCACTTCAACGCATGTAAACCATATCTTCATGGAGCTGGCTTGCACAGGGTCATGCTGGAACAGCTTTGGGTCTCCTAATTCAAATAAATGGAAAGATTTTCCTTCTACCAAATCCAGACCTTCTATAAACTCTTGTGCCTTCAACTTTGTGGTAACAGTTTGGGGTAGAACCACATATGACTCATATGACTTGAAAAGTCAGTTTTTGTAAATTTTTAGTTTATTCTGCTTAGACGTTTGTATATAATGACCGCTTGACAGACCCAGATTGGTCGTTATGCTACATTTTTCTCCTTGACTTGAGTGATTAAGTAAATACCTTCTATTGAAACAGTCTCCCAAATGTAGTGTTTGCACCATATTCTAATCTAAAATCAATATCGAGTTGTTACATTTAATGTTTTTTTATTATTAATATAGTCAGTCCTGATGTATATAAAACTTATACAGTAATCAAAAATCAACCAAAAATATATCATTCATTTTGTAGATTTCGACCTTATCTGACTTTTTTTTCACGTATCGTCTCAAAATTCTGACCTAATATTTCTTCACTGTTAGTGTTGTCAACTAGGTTGTACTATGAGTGTTTTGGCTTTGGATGCCAAAATAATTTATTTTGGTGGATTTTTTGTAAATGACAAATCTTTTCTTCAAATTTTTTATATATATATATATATATATATACATACACACAGTGGAACCTTGATACTCAGGACTTTTCATTTGGAACCCGACTGAGAGTAACTCGTGAAAAATCTGATGGTAATAATTGTATTATTTGTTTAAAGTAGAAAATAAAACATTTATGACCTCATTTACAATTTTGTTGAGTTTACAGTACATGTACAATTCCCCTTATAACTATTAAAAGGAGAGGAGGAGTCAAAACCTCACCATTAAACAGCTTTGAACTGTGTGCTAGATTGAAAGTAATAAAGGCTGTGCAAAGATCTTGCATTACCACTTAGAAATGGTTAAAAGTATTTGTGAGAGTCTGAATCTTTTTAAAGTGTGAAATTTGAGTCAGATAGTGCAGATATGCTATACTCCAAAGGTATTCGGGGCATTGCCTTCTCCATTAATATGTGGGTCTTACCCAAACTGGTACCACCAAGTTGGAGGCACTCATTTCCAACACGATGATTTACACAACCTGCTTTCGAGTTCTGAGCTCAACACCTTTTGGGGTGATTTGAAACATTTAGTAGAAACAGAAGAGTTGTTATAAAAGCAAATGAGGACCGGGATGTTCAAAAAGCGTGCACTGCTCTTTTGGTCTGGTGTCCACAAACATTTGTTCGTAGAGGTAATTCGGTTCAGAATGTACAGAAAAACCAAATGTTATGCAATTATTTCACTTTTCCCTGTTTATTCGTGGAGCAGCACCATTTGCTGTGTCCTCTTCACTGGCTTCCTGTAGCTGCCCACATCAGATTTAAAAAAACGCAGAGCCAAAAATGGACCAGCGTCCGCCTACTTTAAGACACTTCTCATTCCACACGCTGCACCATGCTCCCTCTAAGGGTCTAGCACTACTCGACTGGACCCACCATATCTCTGGAGACTTGGAAGACATATGCATTTCATGTATCTCTTCTCTGTCCTGGCACCCATGAACGATCAATGTCACTGCCAATTTATTAAAGATAATTTCAGAATCTAAATATACACTTAGCATGCTGGTTACCGCATCTCCAAGAAAATTACTAAGTGTAAAAAAAGAACCATGTGCATCACAGTTTTCTATTTGTATGCCTTTGCCTGGCCAGTATTCCCAGTCTTTTCTCCCTTTGTGGGTCATAGAGTCATGGGAGTGAGGTTTTTTCTCATTTTATTTACATTTTATTTCAAAATTTTACAGCAGCTGGAGCAAAGGGGTCAAATCTAACTCTCCTGGGATTGAGAAATTCTTTGTTTGCTAATGTGCAATGTTGCAACAGCATCCCTCAGGATGTATTCGGTCCTTCAGGGTCATTTTGGCTTCTGTATTAGATACAGATTAAAAATGATGATTGAGCAACTGGATTGGTCAGAGTTCCTTAGCAAGCTGGCAAGAGTGGTATGTGTGTGTGTGTGTGTGTGTGTATATATATATATATATGTGTGTGTATATATATATATATATATATATATATATATATATATATATATATATATATATATATATATATATATATACACACACACACACACACACACACACACACACACACACACACACACACACACACACACAGTATCTCACAGCAGTACAGATTTACTGTCCTACATACAGCCATTATTGTCTAAATAGATGGCAACACAAGTGAGTTCACCCTCAGTGAAGAGGTCAAAACTGTATCCGTATTTTGCTGTCAATATTTTGTGTAAACACCATTTGTTGTCTTGCACTGCCGTAATCCTCCTGGGCATGGAATTCACCAGAGCTGCACAGGTTGTTGTTGGGATCTTCTTCCACTCCTCCATAATGACATCACAGAGCCGCTGGATGTTAAACACACAGCGGTTCTCTACCTTCCGCTTGAGGAGCCCCACAGGTGCTCAGTAGGGTTCGGATCTGGAGACATACTTGGCCACTACATCTACATTGCCAGCAGGCAGTTGTCAAGTGTGGCAGTGTGTTTTGGGGTCGTTATGTTGGAAGATTGCTCTTTGGCCCAGTTACTGAACGGAGGGCATCATGTTCTGCTTCAGAATGTCACAGTACATGTTGGAATCCATGTGTCCCTCAGTGAACCGCAGCTTCACAGTACCAGCAGCACTCATGCAGCCCCAGACCATGAAGCTACCACCACCACCATGCTTGACTGTAGGCAACAGGACATGGTTCCAGTAATTAGTTCCGAGTGGAAACCCATCTTGGAAAAACATCTGTATGACCCTGGCCACTGTATTGTAACTCATTTTCCAGATGTTACCGATGTTTTTATAGCCTCGGCCGTCTTTGTGGAGAGCAATTAGGTGCCATGTTGAACATCCAGTAGTCATTATTAGAGAATTGTACTCCAAGCACTTCATTTCAACTGCTCTAATACAAGATACACACATTTCTATGGTCCTGCCAAGCAGACAAAAACATGAACGTGATAAATAGGACATGTGGCTTGCACGGTTACATGACATACAACTGTTTTTACTTAGGGTGAACTCACTTTGTTGGCAGCTTTGTTGACAAAAACGGCTGTATGTTGAATTAGTTTCCGAGAACAGTAAATCTGTACTGCTATACAAGCTGCACATCGACTACTCTAAAATATATACAAGTTTTATTTCTTAAGTACTGTCCCTTGAAGATCTACTAAAATGGTTGCTGAAATGTGAGGGGTGCACTCACTTTTTGTTTTTTTTCTTTCTCCCTTCTCCTTCTCCTTCTCCTTCTCTTCTCTTAGGACCGTGAAGAGCAGGAGATCTCAGCGCTCTGTATCAAGTTCGCTCTTTCAGACACCAGTAAAGAACCAGTCCTTGGCACTGCAGGCACATAACAGCAGCATGCACAGCTGTTCGGCGAGCGACGCCTCTCTTCTGTCCTCCCTGCTGGATGAATCGAGCATCCAGGAGCGCACCCTCGTCGACAGTTTCTGGGGTCAGTGCACCTTACCTTAGGATATAATATAAATGACATGGTAGCTATTCCAGGCCACGTGTTGCTGAGTGATGTATTTTTTTTATTTTTTTTACTCTTTTCTGATTTAGGATTGGATAAGGATGGAGATCCCAGAGGTATATTATGTTTTATTTGACAGCATTAATTGTGTTGTATAGAGTTTGAATTACTGTTGTTTTGTTTTTTTTGTTGTTTTTTTTAAATAACACTAGGGTTGTGTCATGCAAGAATACAGGACATACATACATAATGTCTGTTCTTTGGCTAGAAACTATCGAAAATATTTAATATACATAATATATATGTGATTAAGACATTGGAGTTTGGATCCAAAAGTTGGGAGGTTGGTCCCCTCCTATGCCTCTAAAAAGGCCCTTATCTCCATAGCTGGTCAGATGTATGAATGAAATAAATGTAGAGTGATCGAATCAGAAGGTCACAAGTTCAAATCCCAGCAGCGCCACCAAGCTTCCACTGCTGGGACTGCATAAGGGGCATCTGCC
The DNA here is from genome assembly GCF_014805685.1 of Silurus meridionalis. Lineage (NCBI taxonomy): Eukaryota > Metazoa > Chordata > Actinopteri > Siluriformes > Siluridae > Silurus > Silurus meridionalis. Next base: position 6,827,779 of record NC_060890.1, on the reverse strand, counting down.
AAATGCCGTAGATGTAAGATTTGCACTTGATGTATGAAGATCTGAAATATCCCTTATGCTCAAATCTTTACGTACACATTATTTCCTTTTCAAATATGGGTTTAAAGTCCATTCCCGGTTTTCCGAGGTGGCAGTCACTTTTCATTCATGTAGCTCAGTCAGTCAGAATTGAAAGCGATAGTGCTTATCGGTTTAAAACGTAATTTATTGATTTAGCCTGAGAAGGAATAAAATGAGCTGCTGCGAGTTGCCTAGATAATCCTGTAATAGCAGTTCACAGTCAGTGCTGTGTCAGCAGTGTTTAATTTGTTTTGACAGTCAACATCGGACATCTCACAACTTTAGGCAAGTGTGGGTTAATTATCTCGCTGCACAATGACCGATATGAACCAGTGGAGAGAGAGCAAGTGAGAATCAGCCGGATATTAAAGAGGAAATGATTTGTGATACGTTATGCCTGGTTGCTCAGTGATAATAGGGATATACAGGAACTGCTTTTACATTGCGACAGAAACACTGACTATTTGAATGCCTTTATAAAACCACAACAGCGGCAGATGTTTTCTATTTTAAGACTGCAACTGCTGGTTTTTCCGAACGGCATTTCAGACCAGTGAATAGCATGTTGCTATTTCTTGCGGAGATCCTATTATTTAGCTCAACCAATTAGTGCTCATTACCGGGTTTGGAACACAGATTTGCCAGCTGTGATATTAATCTGCACGGTGGAGATCAGTGCAGCGCAACTGTTTTTTGAGCTTTTGTTTATTACATTTTGTATTCAGTAGCTCTAAAAACTTAAATTTTTTGGAGCCATATGCTGTATTTATGCCAGTGTTATTAAGAATTAATTTCATGAGGCACTATATGCTCAAGTTCTGAAATACAAATGACGAGCATATACTTTCCGGCTGCATCCTATAGATCAGACACTCCATACGGACCACAGCTTCTCTCTGAACAACAGCGGCACGCACGCGGCTCAGACTCAGACCTCCACCATACACAGAGACTACATCTGCAATAACTGCGTAGCCAGCCACTCTGACAGGAGAGATGCTCTCCAAGCCTACACCTCCCCCAAACCCTGCTCCTCCTCCTCCTGTTCTTACTCCTCGGCCACCCTGCGCAGCACAGCAGTGGACGGAGCCGCCTTGGCTGCGAGCGAGGCCTTCTCCTCTCCCCACACTACGGTGTACAGCCGAGAGCGAAGCCGCCGACACAAAGCCGGTGAGAGATCTTGATGTTCTCTATAATGTCCTGCCAAGGTGTGGGAGTGTTATGTGGTTGAAGCATTTTGTGTTTCCTTTTTTTTTTTTTTTGTTTTGTTTGCACAAGCTGCACATCGAGTCCTGCGTGTTTACAGTAATAATGAAGAAGAAGAAGAAGAAAAGCATGCTCATTTGTCTTCTCTTCCGAATGACCGTATTCCCGTCATAATGAGATTCTCTCTCGATCGATTTCAGTTCATAGATTCGTATCTCGGCGCAACTGCGATCTTTATTTTGGATTACGTGATTTTATCAAATTTGATGTCTGGGTGTGGTTTGTCTGTAGGTGTGCTTGGAGTGGTCTCAGAGGCCTTCCTGCATTGCAGCAGGAAAGTGTGGTCCTCTGTTGTCTGTGTGTTTACCATACTCATGCAGAACGTTCTGAAGACCTGCCAACTGGGCAAAGGTACCAGCCATCTATCTGCCCTCCTGAACTCAATTCCTGCTCCATCTGAAGTCTTTTTGTTTGAACACTCTGGTCTTTTTTTTTTTTAATAGCTGGCTCACTGGTTCTTTTCACAGGAGCTTCTTAATTGGTGCATGGTGTCATTTCTTAACTCTTCACCTTGTTTCATCCTTTTTCTTATTGTTGCTGGCATATTTTTAATGGCCAAATAAGTAATTGGTGTGTTTTTAGTTTATCAGGACCCATACATCTCAAACGAATGCCTCATAGTGTGTAAACAGGTTGGAATGTAACCCTGATAGCAAATGTAAACATTGGGTTTGGAGGGCTTTTTATTTATGTTCTGAGATACATTTTAACATAAGTTTGGAAGGAAAATGAAAAGGATCAGATTTTGGGTCTGTTGCTCTGACAGCACCCTGTTTATCCTAACAGATAGGATGCTAGTCAGAAAACTCTACCATAACTCATTCTAATGGGTTTTTAGTCAAGTACGAGTAGCAAGCACTAGAGCCAGGTTGGGTCGTACTTAGCCGATTAATCAACCGATAGTTTTTTTTTATTGTAAAATTAGTTAAACTATAATTAGTAAACCTAATATAGTGCTCTCCGTGCAGCACGTGGTCACGCGTGTTGCGGCTCTAGAGGCCGCTCTCGTAATTACAGCGGATCAGAAGCCGGTATGGATTTTTGCCGATAGTTCCAGCAATCAACTATCGGTACCGATTAATCTGCAAAACTGATGAATTATCTCGACCTCTAGCAAACACCATGGATTTCTATTGGTTAAGGCTAGTCTGAGGCGCCATGATGTAAGTAAATAAGAGGCCCATAGTGGGGTACGGTACTTACAGAGGAGAAACAACAATGTCTTCTGTTTTAACATTTCATTAAGAAGAACAGTTTCATCTAGTCATAACTAAGGCCTTTTATTTCAGAAATGACTTGCATATTTGACTTGACTAACTCTGAATAACTTCTGTCCTGTCAGCACCTCAGACTAGGATTCACACAGAGATTCACACTGCATGCAAATCAGTGTTTACACAGCTACCCTGCTAATACTGTGAGCTCCACAGCCATTGTTAATCTCTGTCCTTAACTTCAGGGGTTGCTGTGGGTGTTGTGTTTGTTTTTGTTTTTTTTCCTCAATATATGAATATATGTTGAATCAAGGTTGTATACGTTGTATTTATACCGTGTTTGTGTTAACCTTGATCTCTCTCCTGTCCCGCTGTGCTCACTGACAGACCGGTGTGTGAGGGTGTGCAGGAGAGCAGGTGCCTCCTCAGCTGCAGCCCTCACACTGCCGGCTCAGTTTATTGGGCTGAGGAAGACCAGCTGTGGCAGTGCTAACGGAGGTAATACTGGACTCTTCAGCACCACTGTCTCTTAATCACTTTTGTTCTCTTTTCTTTCTTTTTTCTTTTTTTTTTTTTTTACGAATAACTCCTTTTCTTGGACAGGTTGAGCACTGAATCAAGTGAACGATCTCCCGTCGCTCCCGCTAACTTCTGTCACTCCTGATTCCGAACGCCTCCTCTGGTGCTTGTCTCTCGAACCGTCTATGGTCACCCGTTTTTTTTCATTTCTAGTGTCGAATTCGAGCTCGTCTTCCGAATTCGAAGTCTTTCACTCCGTGTTTCTTTTCACACCTTTCACCAATCCGCCACATCTCCACCACGTCCAGCACAATTTAACCCTTCCGGCCGAAGAGCTGAGCTCGACGTATTTCACATAAACAAATGGCTTTCTCTCTCCTGCGGGCATTACCTTGGTTACATGCAAATTCCACCTGACTGCATCCACCCCTTTACATCCTGGGCTTTGATGAGAAGTAGAAAGGCATTGAGTGCAGGCGGAACCGAGGGAATAGAATGATTTTTTTGTTCTGTTGTGCTGGTTTATTGTAGGTCATGCTAGTTTCTGTGGAACCATGAATGTAAATGAAACGGTGACTCAAAAGGACCCGCACACTCTTAATGGCCCTCTGTGTAAGTACACATCTATATTACACTTCTATCTCACTCATCCTCTCTCGCTCTTACATACTCGCACACTACAAAGAAAATGTTCTGTAGCTACATGAATACACACTGCACTGAAAACCGCTTTCTGAGAATCTTAGACGGCCTCTGAGCACTTTATTCACAGAACCATATTTAATCCACTACCTGTGGTACAGGCAATATTGTAGGTGTGTTGATTAGTTTACCCGGTGTGTATTGCTCAACAGGAGATGAGTCATGTCCTCGTGGACAGCACGCAGAACATACATGATTCATCCAAACGCACGAATCCAAGCATTCGTTCGCAAAGACCAATAGCTGTTCCATTTATCTTCACGTTTACATCGATGTTCTTCATGATTTTTTCCCATCTTATTTACATGCACGATTTTGATCTTTTTGCCGCACGTGTCGAATCCCCCAACAGGTGACGACTGCAAAGAGAAACACAGTTCGAGGACAATCACAGTCTCCACAGGGTCTTCCAGAGCCCCTTGGCTTGTAGAGGCTCTGTGGCTCCTTATAACATTCACAGGTTTTGTACTCACTGGTTCTTGCTTTGTAGTAACCATCAATACTGTGTTAAGACTGAAACTCTGTTACAGGCAGATTAATCAAGTGTAAATAACCCTCACTTTCCTCCCCCACGTTGGTGGCGTTCAGGCGGCAGTGTGTTAAAGGCGGGACAGGACGTCTTTTCGGCTGCCTGGTTTATCACGAAGAAGGTTTCTTCTATTCTCTATTTGGCTGCAGTGTCTCCAGGTCATTATGATAGGATTTCCAGCTTCTTAAAGTCCCTGCATGAGACATAACCAGTTGCAAGAATCCTGTGCATTATCTCTATCCCTAACCCCTTTCTAATCCTGTTGAAAAAAATACTGCAAGTCATCAAATAAAAACTTTCAACGCAGGTTGCCTCGACTAGGCAAGGGGACCATATTAAGCTTTTGTGAATTGCTTCAACTTTGTTGTTCGAAAAAGAGGCATTGCTTTACAGCTGTTTAGTTAAAGCCACAATTCAGTGATCCAGAGCCGAAAATGTAGTCGTGACGCCGACCTTTGAAAAACACAAGCGTGAATAACCAGCAGCAGTCAGTGATTTGAGGAACCCCTCGTTAAAACTCGTTAATGTGATCATTTCAGTGGCAGAATTGACCTTAAATTGTGGCTTTAACTATAATTAAATGTTTTTCAAATGTGGCATCATATTGCTTTCCTTACAAAGCAGTACGAGCCAGAGATAAATTCAGTCTGTAGAGTATGAGGTGATTGTGCTTCTCTCTAACACTTTAACACTGTGAAGTAAAGGCGTGGCTTCTTACTCCTTTTTTTCCCTCTCTCTTCTCTTACTCCTCTCCAGTCCCCCCAAGCTGAATACTTGCTCTAATCTGTGTGGCCCTGCAAACTCCTTAACCCACTGTTTTTATCTTGTTTATCTGTGGTCTGATTTATAGTTGACTGTGTGTGTGTGTGTGTGTGTGTGTGTGTGTGTGTGTGTGTGTGTGTGCGCATATGTAGGGAGTGCAGCTTCAGGGGCATTACAGTGGCTGGGAACTGCATGGTATCAGTTGGTCACGCTCATGTCTTTGTTCAACGTCTTTTTCCTCACCAGGTAAGTGTTCATTTCTAATCGTTTTCGTACCTGCAGTAACCTGTCAAATCCCCCCACAAAAAAATGGCATTAAATTTTCATTTTCTTTACTCCTTCATTGAGTATGTATTCATATCATTCACGCACTGTTTTTCTGCAGGATCCTGCCCATACTTCAGAAACTTTTCCTGATTATTCTTCCCTTTGTGCTTACTCTCGGTAAGTTCCTCTGCACTCCCGCTCTCGTGTTTTGTTTATCTCATTTAATAAATACAGAGAACCTCATCAGTCACTTGCGTCTCTCTTTTATTTTTTTATTATAATCTCTCATATGTTTTTCTGCTATGTAGCCGTCCTGTGGTATTGGGGGCTGTTTAGCGTCTCGACCCTTTGGCCCGTAGCAAACATGACTCAAGACTCTGCTATAAATAAAGCCGTTGACCTTCAACCCGATGACACGTTAGCAGACGCAAACGTCCAGGGTGAACCCGATGTCCCCATATCGCAGACGAGCCCTCAGGTAAATGAAGACGCCATATGTTATATAATTTCCTTCTATAAACGTTAACCACTGCAGAATTGACGTCACTGTGCTCTCAGCAGGAGCTGGCGGTCGTGTCCGAGTTCGATTCTGAACGACTTGCTCGGATAGAGAAGAGTCTGGGGAGGCTGTGGGATAAGGTGACCGCGTCAGGCGGCAAACAAGAAGAGCAGCACGCGGAGGTCCTCGGACTGTGCAGCTCACTAAAAGAAGAGCTTCATAGAAACACGGATAAAGAGACCATGGGCCAGTGGGTGGGCACGCTTCTAGAGCAAAGATTAAGCGTGCTAAAAAAAGAGCTGGAAGAAGACACCGAGCACTCGCAGCCGGTACGTATGGGAAGAAATGAATCCCATATTTCCAGTCAAGATCATAAGGTTAATAGCATTATGGCAGGATTGATGAGCGCTTTTTTTTTTTTTCTTCCTTCCAGCATCAGGAAGAGATTGTTGAAACCGGGTACCAGGAGTCCCGGCTGGCCAAGATCGAAGAGCTTCTTAAAGACCTGGCCGAACAAACAGAGGTTACTGTAATACACTGCTCGATCTTGATCATGTCTTGTTACTGCGTGAATCATAAAACTGAATATGTGCGTTTTGATATTTAAAGGAGTTACAAACAAGGCACGAGACTGCGACTCCGCTTACTGTCAGGTCTGTACATAGATATAACTCAAACGATACGACTTGCATTTGTGTTCTGTTGAAATTTTGTTTGTAAAATTTTATCGCGAAGTCTCCCAATCACCCCTGATCATGAATTTGTGTGTAGCGGGGAAATGGACGGCGCTCCTCACGCGGCTCTTCTTGCACAAGTGCACAAACTGGAGGAGGCTCTAGGGAGCATCAGGGCAGACCTGCAGGCCGTGACTGGCTGTAAAGGACGGTGCGAACAGCTGGATTCTCTTCATGACACCGTAAGTCTCCTGCATATTTTAAATCAAATTTTATTTGTCACATACAGTGGTGTGAAAGTGTTTGCCCCCTTCCTGATTTCTTTCTTTTTTTTTTTTTTGCATGTTTGTCACACTTTAATGTTTCAGATCATCAAACGAATTTCAATATTAGTAAAAGAAAACACAAGTGAACACAACATGCAGTTTTTAAATGACGTTTTTATTATTGAGGCAAATTAATATCCAAAACTACATGACCCTGTGTGAAAATGTGTTTGCCCCTAAACCTAAAAACTGGTTGGACCACCCTGAGTAGTATCAACTGCAATCAAGCGTTTGCGATAACTTGCATTGAGATTCAAACCGCGCTAAATCGGGGGATTACTGTTCTACATTATAAAATACATTTAGGGTGTAACGTACATGAAATTAATGTTTCGGTATGTACCTTGGTTTATAAGTCACGGTTCGGTTAAATTTTGGTAGCGCAAAACACACAATTCCTTTTTTTTTTTTTTTTTTCTTTACACAGTTTATTATTATTATTATTATTAACATTTGTGAACATCACGTTAGCATTTTTATAACAATTTTTAAATAAAATGCCTGCTTGTAATATATCAAATTATATTTTCTAATAATAAAATAGAATAAATTAAATTAATAAAAAATGTATTATATTGATTACATTAAGTAAATTGGCACAAATTGTACTTAACATTAAATAAATGGAAAAATTTGATTAAATAGTTACATTTGTTAGACCCCGTTTGGGTAATACAAATGTGTGTGTGTGTGTGTGTGTGTGTGTGTGTGTGTGTGTGTGTGTGTGAAATTTAATATTAAATGTTCTAAAGATATATTCTACTTAACTGCTCTACTTATTTCAACATACTTTAACGATCCTTCATTCGTTCACTCTCTCGGTATATAGAATTGTCAAGATTTCTCCTTTGAAGAGAAATTCTTGAAGCTGGATAGAAATCGTTAAAAAATCCATAGTGCTAGCACTCTTGATTCTTTAGCGTTTTCATGCATGTATTTTTTTTATATATATACCCCTGGCATTGTTTGTTTTTTAGTTTAATCATATTAATAATTTGGGGGGAAAAATGCACTCAAATTACGAGGCAGAGAATAAACAAACTTGCGGTCCGGCACTTAATACGGTTTTAAGGAAAATCTGATTGTAAATATGTTCCGCATGTTGAAAGTATTGCATACACGTGCACCGAACCCAAAGCCCAATACTGAAAAATCTTGGTACCAATACGCATACAGTTTCACCTCTAATATATACAGAATAGGTATGGTTATTAACAGCCGTGCAGATTTTAAGTGTGTAATTCTGTATAACGGTATATTTCTACCATTTACATTTACAGTGCTCCTCATATCTCAGCCCCGAGGCTATCGTCTCACGCAAAATATACTGACGCTGTGCTTTTCGAATTCTAGATATCCATGCAGGTCAAGAAGGAGCTTCAGGTTCTTCTGTACGGCAGCGAGCAGGAGGAGGTGCAGCTACCAGGTTCTTTGATGCAGTGGCTTTCGTCTCAGTTCGTGAGCAACTCGGACCTGCTGGCCTCGCTCGGTTCTCTTGAGAAGGGAATTCTGGAGAATTTGTCACTTCAGCTAGAGGAGATGCAACAAAAGCCAAGTGTAGAGACGATCACACAGAGCGTCCTGCAAGCCACTGAGCACTCCGGCTTATCCGAAGAGGTAAGAGTTTCAAGAATGTAGGTGCGCCGATTCAGACATTCCTGAACATTCGCACTCACTCTAGTTTTCTTTACTCACCAGGATGTCCAGCTGATCGTACAGAACGCTCTGAAGCTCTACTCTGAGGACCGCATTGGCCTTGTCGATTACGCTCTGGAGTCTGGAGGTAGAGTATTGAAATATAACATTTTCGACTAAATATTCTTGTAGATGTTTTAAAGTAATTCTGTTTTTTTAAATGACTGAAGTCGTCAGGACACCAAACGGAACTTTTGCTATGTTTCCACACGGGTGGTTAATGAGGTGATACCGGAGAAACCGTGCCTTTTCTAACTTTCATACTGATTACATAATCTGAGAATATTTGGGGTTTTTTTTTCCATGTGAATTGGTTTATTTAAAAGTAGACATTTTAAGCTTTCTTTACATATGTTATATGATTATAATTATTATAATAATTGCGGGGAGACAAGTATTAACTGAGATTCTGGTTGTTTGAGTCTGTGAAGAGAAATGACAGAGACTGCAGAGAGCACGCAATCTCGGTTTCCTTTATTATACAAAAGCACAGCATTTTGTTGTTATTGTTAGTGTCAACAAATAAAAGTTGACACTTAACAGATTCGAATTTGCCACAAAAAAAAGTGCCGGTGCGTTTGTAGACCCCAGAGGATTCAATTGGTCGTGTGCCTCATTGGCAGTTTTTGGTGCTGATTTAGACTAGTCAGACTTGTACACATACATACAGTGCCTTGTGAAAGTATTCGGCCCCCTTGAACTTTGCGACCTTTTGCCACATTTCAGGCTTCAAACATAAAGATATGAAACTGTAATTTTTTGTGAAGAATCAACAACAAGTGGGACACAATCATGAAGTGGAACAAAATTTATTGGATATTTCAAACTTTTTTAACAAATAAAAAACTGAAAAATTGGGCGTGCAAAATTATTTAGCCCCTTTACTTTCAGTGCAGCAAACTCTTTCCAGAAGTTCAGTGAGGATCTCTGAATGATCCAATGTTGACCTAAATGACTAATGATGATAAATAGAATCCACCTGTGTGTAATTAAGTCTCCGTATAAATGCACCTGCACTGTGATAGTCTCAGAGGTCCGTTTAAAGCGCAGAGAGCATCATGAAGAACAAGGAACACACCAGGCAGGTCCGAGATACTGTTGTGGAGAAGTTTAAAGCGGATTTGGATACAAAAGATTTCCCAAGCTTTAAACATCCCAAGGAGCACTGTGCAAGCGAAAATATTGAAATGGAAGGAGTATCAGGCCACTGCAAATCTACCAAGACCTGGCCGTCCCTCTAAACTTTCAGCTCATACAAGGAGAAGACTGATCAGAGATGCAGCCAAGAGGCCCATGATCACTCTGGATGAACTGCAGAGATCTACAGCTGAGGTGGGAGACTCTGTCCATAGGACAACAATCAGTCGTATACTGCACAAATCTGGCCTTTATGGAAGAGTGGCAAGAAGAAAGCCATTTCTTAAAGATATCCATAAAAAGTGTCGTTTAAAGTTAGCCACAAGCCACCTGGGAGACACACCAAACATGTGGAAGAAGGTGCTCTGGTCAGACGAAACCAAAATCGAACTTTTTGGCAACAATGCAAAATGTTATGTTTGGCGTAAAAGCAACACAGCTCATCACCCTGAACACACCATCCCCACTGTCAAACATGGTGGTGGCAGCATCATGTTTTGGGCCTGCTTTTCTTCAGCAGGGACAGGGAAGATGGTTAAAATTGATGGGAAGATGGATGGAGCCAAATACAGGACCATTCTGGAAGAAAACCTGATGGAGTCTGCAAAAGACTTTATATATATATATATATATATATATATATATATATATATATATATATATATATATATATATATATATATATATATATATAATCTCTGAGTAAAGAAAGGACGTTGTAAATAAATGTGTTGCATTGAAGGTTTTAATTTAAATAAAAAAAATTACATAGTACTGAATATAATAAATACTAAATCATAAAAATGTGCTAAAACGTGTAAAAACAAATGGCGTCAGTGATTCGCCTCTAGAGGCCACTATCATAAGGACAGTGGACTGGAAGCCGCATGGATGTTTTTTCTGATAGTTCCAGCAATCAACTACCTAATCGCTCGACCTCTTGTATGTATGTGTTAAGGCTCGAGCTGCAGATTGTTTTAGTAATTGAGTCTTCTACAGAATATTTCATTTCATTACTCGATTAATCGAGTAATCAGACAAGATGTACTTTTTCTGTATTAAAGAGCAGCACTAAATATGCAAGAGAAAATATTAACATTGTTTCCTTTTTAGAAAAATTTACAGTTTTAATTGCTGAAATTGCATACAAGAATATCTGTAAAAACTAAACCCATTTAATGCATTTAATTGCCACATTACATCAAAATATAAATTTATTTTAAATCGTAAATAAAAATGTAAGAATCAACTTAAAATGACTTTTATAAAGTTTAATGCACTCTTTTCTTTGTGGTTTTTTTTGGGAAATTTTCTTTGGAAAAACACTCGGAATTGCAAGAAAAAAGCTCGGAATGGCGAGAAATCTAGTTGGAATTGTGTGAAATATAGTTGGAATTGCGAGGGGGAAAAAAAATATTGAAAAAATTAGCCAAACTTTTATCTAATGTGGCAGAAACAGTGTATACCGTCCAGAGAAATCCAAAGTTTAGCGGGCATTGCGCCAGTAATAACGGTCCATGGAGAAACACAGTGCTCTGTGTAGTTCGAAGCGTATAATTTGCCTCAATGCATTTATGTATTCAAATTACTCGAGTTACCTGAGGAATGTTTCAGCCCTAGTTGAGGCTGTGTAAGATGTGTGTAAAATGACCGACAAAAAATTCCAGTTCTGGGTGATACGAGCCCAAATTCTGTTTTCAAGTAGTCTTATAATACTGAGTAATCAAGTTTCTACTTCTTGAGTAAACCCCAAACAGCTGCTCTTTGAGGTTTGCTCAAAAAGAGGGACTGTTAAAGGTTCATCACATCTGTACGTGTATTTGTGTTTAGGTGGCAGCATCCTGAGCACACGTTGTTCCGAGACGTACGAGACAAAGACTGCACTGATGAGTCTGTTTGGTTTTCCTCTTTGGTACTTCTCCCAGTCTCCCCGTGCAGTCATTCAGGTAATGTCTATTCTTAGTCTGCGCTTCCATCAAACAAAAACTCCTATACACCTTTATAATAATTTACTCCCTTTTTCTTTCTTTCCTTTTTTTTTGTTTCTGGTTGTTCTCCCCCATCAGCCTGATGTACATCCTGGTAACTGCTGGGCATTTAAAGGTTCCACGGGCTATCTGGTGATTCGTCTGTGTGTGAAGATCGTTCCGACGGCGTTTTCCCTGGAACACATCCCTAAAGGTCTCTCACCAACCGGCAACATCACCAGCGCCCCACGCAACTTCACAGTCCATGTAAGGCACAATATTGAAAGCAGACTGTAATTTTTTTTTTTTTTTCTCCTCCCCCATATTTTTTGGACAAAAGTTTGTGGACACCTGACCATAGAAGTTGTATGTGTTCTTGAACATCCCATTCTACAGTTACTCCCCATTTGCTATTATAATATAACCTCCACTCTTCTGGGAAGATGTTCCACTAGATATTGGAGTGCGTTAGTAAAATCATGTACTGATGTAGAAGAGTTGAGGAGGCCTGGGGTGCAGCTCTTTGATTCATCCCGGAGGTGTTGCGTAGAGTTGAGGTCAGAGCTGTATAGCAGGCTGCTCAAGATCTTCCACCCCAGTCCATGTAAACCATATCTTCATGGAGCGGACTTTGTGCACAGTCGCTTTGTCGTGCTGGAACAGGTTTTGGGTTCAAGTTCAAGGAAATTATTATTTTTGCTTCCACAGACAGTTTGTGGTAACTGGGGAGAAAACCACATATGAATGGAAAAGACAGGTGTCCCAATACTTTTGTCCCTTTATTGTACCAGGACTCGGTTTTTATAAATTGGCTTAAATTATTTTTATAAATCATTAAATTCTTTATTCTTCAATCGTTTAGATGGATTAAGTTTAGTCCAAAAAATGTTCATCAGGATAGTTTCTGTATAGTTACATAAGATGGTCTTAAAGATGTGAAAGCGTTGAGAGGAAACCCATAGCGTGAGATTTTATGCCACTCGTTTGAGAGTGGACTTAGCGAGATCTCAATCTCCAAATTAAAAATATTATCGTCTGTTTAAATGAATGCTGTTGGTGTGAATTTTTATTATAATTTTTTTGTAAAGGGTCTGGAGGATGAACAGCAAGAAGAGGGGAAGCTGCTGGGGCAGTACGTTTACCAAGAGGATGGAGATGCTCTACAGACCTACCCAGTGATGGTGAGGTTTTTTTTTTTTTTTTTTTTAAAGCCCTATTCGGGTGGTATTCAATCAATTTTCCATTTATGCCATTTGGCCAGACTGATTTACAGTTCTCATTTATACAACTCAGCAAGGTTTAAGGCCCTTGTTCAAGGGCCCACCATTTTTTCCATTCTTCTCTGATTGTTTGAGGTTTGTGTAGATAGAGTTCTGTTCGCTATGTTTTCTCGTAAAGACTGCATATCACTAACCCTGGATGATACACATTCACTAAAACGAAACACAAAAGAAATGCTTTAGAAGAAGCATTTAAACATACACAGTGTGTTAGAGAAGTGAAGAAAAGAGTGCAGGCAGGGTGGAGTGGGTGGAGAGGAGTGACAGGAGTGATTTCTGATAGAGTATCTGTGAAAGTGAAAGGGAAAGTTTATAGGACTGTGGTGAGACCTGCAATGTTGTATGTTTTAGAGACAGTGGCATTGAGTAAAAGACAGGAGGTGGAGCTGGAGGTAGCAGAGCTGAAGATGTTGAGGTTTTCGTTGGTTAGTGACGACGATGGACAGAATTAGTAATGCGTATTAGAGAGGCCAAGGAGGAGGTTTATGGATGTGGTGAGGGAAGACATGCAGATAGTTGGTGTGAAACAGGCAGATGTAGAGGACAGGGTGGTATGGAGACAGATGATCCGCTGTGGCGACCCCTAATGGGAGCAGCCGAAAGAGGAAGAAGAAGAAACGTACACTCTATGGGCAAAAGTATTGGGACAACTGACTTTTCCAGCCCTTGGAGCACACATGGAGTTTACAGGATGCCTTTGGATACTACAGCCTTAAGTTTTTCCTCCTCACTTGAACAGTACAACCCTCTAGAACATCATTGATCCTGTGCTAGATTTATTTTCGGAGTTGAACGAAGTAGAATCACAGATTAGGAACTGTAATGAGAAGCATACATACAGCCGAGGATAAACCACAGGTAACCAAAAATAGACAAAAAGCGTTGCTTGTAGACTTTCTAGCTGAGCTGCGTGGTGGTGTTGTTTTTGTTTTGTTTGTTTCTTGTGATTATTATTTTCTGCCTAACTTTTCTATTAAGTGGCGTCCAGTTTTTTTTTATATGATGCAACAGATGAAAAGAGAGCATATGTCCTAATATAGTATAAGCATCTGTTTTTGGTTATAAGACTTGAGGCTCCTTCTAATCTATAAACTATACTATACTATAATATTGTAGTATATAAGCAAGCAAAGTATTGCAGAGACAAAATGGATACACACTATAGCGCTTGTGTGTAATGGGGTTTATTATTGTGGTGTATTTTACACTATGACCAGATGATCAAATTGATTAAACCCCTTTACATTTATTTGTTAAAAATGTGTGTTATTTGTAAATGAGCAGGTTATGAATGAGCTTTGTGTGATCAGCGTTTCCTAGACTCGGAGCACTAGATGGAGACTCATCTTGTTTACGCTATCATCTCATGCCTTCCAGGAGAACAACACTGAAGCTTTCCAGATCATCGAGCTGCGAGTGCTGAGTAACTGGGGTCACCCGGAGTACACGTGTCTGTACCGCTTCCGGGTGCACGGCGATCCTGTGCAGCAGTGATCCAACACTAAAGAGGACGTGGAGTTTCCACGGAGGAGATCCCGCACCACCCTCACATCGAACGCGGAAACAGTTACCACGATCGCTTCTTCTTCTTCAACCCTCAGCGTTTTGCCGATTCGCGCTTTGCACTCCCGTGTCTCTCAAACAATACAAAATTCTCGTCCATCCGGAACGTTTTATTTCCTCCCGTGATTCTACTCCGGCATGCGACACGGACGCAGGGCAGCGGAACTCGGCACGGTCTGAACTGCACTGAAAGACTCTCAGTACGTTTCATTGAAAAACTAAAAGGACTACGGTGTATTTTAAACAGCATGTTGTAAATATTGTTAATAGTTTGTCTGCTTTAAGTGTCTCTAATAATTTAGCTTTTTTTTTTCCTTATATAGTGTACTGATTTATTCAAGTGCCCAGCTAAGAGACTGTTATTAATCACTATTTATTTTTTTATGCATTTGTGTTGATCTTAGTAAAACTTTATATTGTGTATTTTTGTAAATGCTTTTCAGATCATTTTGTAATTATCGAGGGACCACAGGTTGGCTTTTGCAATGAAGTTATATTTTGTTTGTGTGGGATGTTCTAATAAAGAGTAATTTTTTTAGATGCTTTTGCATAAAATTTATTAATTGTGATTCGTATAGACAAAAAAAAAATCTCCTAGCCATGCGCACACTTTTTTTTTTTTTTTTTTTTTTATATGAACAAAAATTAATAAAACAATGAAAAGGTCCCAGGAGTAAGCCTGGGAAATACCCATAAAGTCATTGTATAACACTAATGATCTAATCTATGATCTAATCCTTACTATTACACTGTATATGGACAAATGTTTGTGGACGCCTGATTTCTGGGAAGATCTACATTCTGCTGTGGGTGTGTGTGGATATTGTGGGTGGGTGTGGATATTGTGGGTGGGTGTGGCTAGTCAAGAATATTCATGTTCATTAGTGTTAGTAAAGTCAGCTACTGATGGCAGTGAGGAGGCCTGGGGTGCAGTCAACATTACCATTAATCCTGAAGGTGTTTAATGGGATTGATGTTGACATTCTATAGCAGGAGATCTTCCACTCCAGCTCATGTGAAACACAACTTCATGGAGCTGGCTTTGTGCACAGGGGCATTGATATGCTGGAACAGGTTTGTGTCTCCTAGTTTAGGTGAAGGGGATCATTTCATGCATCCAAAGTCATCTTATACAATTGTGTGCCTCCAATATTGTGATGATAATTTGAGGAAGAACCACTTAAGCCTGGAAAAGTCTGGTGTCCCAATACTTTGGTCCATATTGTGTATGTTTATTGTACCTTTACAATTTGCTTCACTGGAACTTACAAACCTATTTCCCTGAGCACAAAGCCAGTTAAAAACATGATTTTCTTGACAATGTTGAAGAGAATCAACTCGCATGTCCTACATTGTTCCAACCTCATCCAACATTGGACTTTACTAACACCCTTCTCGCTAAATGTGCACAAATCTCCACAATCACACTCCAACATCTAGTGGAACATCTTTTCAGAAGATTGGAGCTCATCAGAACAGTCGGGTACTGGATGTTACAAGCATGTACCAGTGTGATGATCAAGTGACAAAGCCATATAGTTTTATGAGGCAAGAACTTTATTCATTTTGAGCAAACCAGAGATTGGCATTGATGAGAAAAAAAAAATGACTGGGATTTGGGGATTATTAAACATGATTATTTTGCTACATGTATATGTAAAATCAATCACTGTCCATGTTGAATGGATGGTCCTCATTATGGAGCGACTTTTTAAAAATGACGTATCTATGGAAAATTATCTACTGAGGAATCCTGAGAAATCTTCACAGCAAGCACCCAATCCATGGAAGTCTATTTTTTTACATATTAATTTATCAAATCAAAAACCTGCTCAATTGTAATTTGCTATTGATTAAATGCAGCCAAATGCTATTAATGTACATATAAATGTTCTGAATTATATTATAAATCATTATTATTATTTAAATAGCCATTCTATTCAGACTGATTCATACAGGATGGCACTTTATTTCCCTTTCATGTTTCAAACAAGCCCCGCCTTCTGCATCATGATTGGCTAGAGACACACGCTCCCAGTTACAGTCGTCCAATCAGAGAGCCGCTTGTGAATACTATTATCCAATCATAACATTAAAATGGGTGTAATAGGCAGTTTTCTCACAGGAAAGGAGTTTCCAGCATGGGAAGTATGAACAGGGCGTTATAGAAAACCAGTTGTGATTTTATTCCCGGTTGTTTTTGGGTGTTGGCTGCACTGGTAGGTGAAGTCTCACTTGCCAGCTCAGGATCTATAAGAGTTTGTGGTTGTTTTTTTTACCTGGAGAGATTAGTTTTATTTGAGAAGGTGGTGTATCTCCAGTGTGATCCAGAGAGACTTTTTATTATTATTATTTTACATCTAGAAGACAAGAAGCAGGTGGGAATGCAGGCGATAAAGTGTGTGGTGGTTGGAGACGGGTGAGTGTGTGTTCATGCTGTCTATTGGACGTGTCTACTGGTAGGCTGAGTCACGTGACTTGTTAGAGGAACCAGATAAACCTGTATATATTCCTCCAGGTTTATTATAATTAGAAGACATGACAGAGTTTATGTCTGGTGAATAGTTTTAAAAAGTATCCTATATTTTTTATATATATATTTATTTTATTTAGTGTAATCATCTTTCACTTGTGGAGCTTTTTGGCTTTACATCTTCACTTCCTGATTCCTGGATGTGTTCCTGATGTCCTCATGGAGTCCAAACCCTATACTGTTATACACTTGAACCACAAATAACCTTAATAATCTCATTTATAATAGTATTATTTAGGAAAACAGCCAATACATGTCCCAAAACACATTAATTTAGAGTTTGTGTGTGTGTGTGTGTGTGTGTGTGTGTGTGTGTGTGTGTGTGTGTGTGTGTGATGAGAATGTTTGGATCATCTCATGGCACTTCAGTATCTTATGCAATGGAGCAGCTGAAGAAGATTTATAACACAATAAATACATTTTTAGTTTATTAAAGTGAACATTTACATATATGAGTAATTTCTCTCAGGTTCTGTAAGTTTTGTGTGTAAAGATTATGCATTGCTTGTCATCGTGGGGTCTGAGGTTCATCTATACTGTTATAGCGTTTTTGTAGTCCAGTCATGAAACTGTTCTCACTTAATGCAGCTTTTTATCTCAATAAATACATTTGTAGTTTATTTAAATAAATATATATAAAATGATATAACTGTTATTTCTCTCAGGTTGTGTGAATGATCTAAATAAAGTTGATGCAGTGCTCGTCATGATGGAGCCTGAGGTTCATCCAAAGTGTTAAAGTGCTGGGAATCACAACCAGCTCCTACACAAGCTGTTATTGTTGGGTTTGGTTTTTTTGGACGCTGGAATTTAATGTTTTTTAAACTTGAAAAGGTTAATATCAGCGTGAGCCCAATTGTGGACAACATTCCTGAGGAATTCTGGCTCTAAAAACTTGACATTGTCTCTGTGCACGAAGCCAGCGAGATGAAGATATTCTTACAATTGGTTGGAGTGGAAGATCTCCTGCTATAGAGCTCAACCCTATTGAAACACTGACTGCACCCCCAGGCGTCAAGTTTATTTTCTATAGCGCTTTTCACAACAGACATTGTTTCAAAGTGTTCACTTCACTTACATCAGTACCTGACCTGAATACGCACAAATCTCCACAAGAACTCTTTAAAATCTAGCGAAAGATCTTCCAAGGATCCAAGGAGAAATGGGATGTTCAAATAAAACATATGACTCTTATGGTCTGGTGTCTAAGGACAGTTTCTGTGGAAACCATCCTGTACGTTTTGCTGAATATCTTGCTGTTCTGGAGCAAGAGCCCAGTAGCCTTTATTTCTTTCTTTCTTTTTGTCTGAAAAGTGTACTGAAGACTTTTTGGAGATCCATAAAATACATTTTATTATAGAAGCTATAACTAAGTTTGTATTAACATTATACGGTGGACAGTCCAGTATTACAAGCTGCCATTTGATGATTCAAACTTTCCTTAATAGCTACGTATACGTGCAAATAAAAAAACACTGAAAAATGTATTCTTGTATAAGATCGGACTACGGTGGTATGGTCCTGGTATGCTCTCATATACGCTTGTATGTATATAATATTTTTTTTAAATACAGGGCAGTCGGAAAAACATGTCTTCTGATCAGCTACACCACCAACGCCTTCCCCGGAGAGTACATCCCGACGGTGTGAGTAACATCACACACTCGTCTGCTAAAGTCCAGTAGCCGACAAGAACAGTCTCTCGTTGTGTCTTCGTTCATTTTCTCAGCTTCACTGTGTTCAGTAGAAGTATTTGTCCTCTTGTTTTTCACGCAAAGAAATTCTCTCAATTTCTCTCCAGGTTTGATAATTATTCTGCGAATGTAATGGTAGATGGGAAGCCAGTGAACCTGGGGCTTTGGGACACGGCAGGACAGGAGGACTACGACCGACTCAGGCCTCTTTCCTATCCTCAAACGGTACAGCGCCATGAGCAAGCTCAATGCAGAGTGAATATTAACAGTCCATCTCATTTCAATCCTTTTGACCGTGCTTCATTGCTGCTTTTTGTTCTGCATGAGACTGTCGTACCAGTGGCGATTGTTATGAAAATCTGTGCTTGTGTTTCACGGGCAGAATGTCTCCTATTATGTCCTTGCCACTACTTATTCTGCTAATAAAACTGAATGCGTTCTCTATTTTCTCCTTTACTGCACATCACTCCATTTCGATTTCCATACCAGTTCAACAAGGCCGTGCCGAATCAAGAAACAGAATGGAAACGATTTGCATATTTCTCAACCTGAAGTTTTGTCTCATTTTTGATTTTTTTTTTCCTTCTCCTCTATAGGATGTGTTTTTAATCTGCTTCTCGCTGGTGAGCCCTGCCTCGTTCGAGAACGTCCGTGCCAAAGTAAGCAGCTTCCTTACCGAACCTGTGTGGCTAAGAAAGTCAAATTAAAGGAAGTGTTGTTTGTGTTCAAAGAACATCTGGACAGCAGGGAAACAGGAAGGGCCTGATATAATGCCTCTGGTCGAGGATATTGCGTAAAACTCTTCCAGTATTTTGTTGGCTCAGAGTCTTGTGGTTGACTCACCTGAGAGATAACTAGGGATTGGGTTTGTAGTCGAGATTTCGAGTTGTTTGCATAGAGGAAGAGCCAGTGTATTAAACAGGATGACGCTGAACGTCGATTCTCAGCATTAGCTCAGCGTGGGTTTGCGATGGTTTACACCCTCTTACAACATAATCCGACTTTTCGTGGAAAATAAAGTTGGGTTTTTTTTTTTAATGAATTTTGTAATCTTTTTATTCCTGATTCATTGTAACACTGAAAATGTAGATTTAAAAATAGATTTAGTTTCACACTATGTACAAATAATAATCATACATTTTATTTGATGATTTGACAATTTAATTTAGATATATTCTATATATAAAGGGCTGTCAAAATTAACGAATAAATAAGCAGCTAACGCAAATTAATTTTAACGGCACTAATTTAATTAATGCACATATAATGCAGTGTGTGTGTGTGTGTGTGTGTGTGTGTGTGTGTGTGTGTGTGTGTGTGTGTGTGTGTGTGTGTGTGTGTGTATATGCATACACACACACACACACACAAGTCTGATCTATTTAGTCTCACATTTAGTCCCCAGTTGCTGTGTTATAATATCCTCCATTTGTCTGGGAAGATGTACCACTAGATTTTTACTATATTTCCAACTGTATAACCTCCTCATCTCTAAAGCTGCTTTGGGACAATGTCCATTGTTATAAGCATTATACAAATACAGTTAAATTGAAAAGTGAATTAGAAGCTCTATAGAAGGCCACTCAAAATCTTCTACTCCAGCCCAGGGACATTGTCTTGCTGGAACATTTGGGTGTCCTAGTTTCATGAGAAAATGTCATGCTAACTCCTCCAATGGCATCCTATACAATTATGTGCCTTCAGCTTTGTAGAAGAACCAGACAAATCTGGTTTTTAGGTTGTTTACGTTAGGTTAAAACCAGAACAATCTGGTTTTTAGGTTAGAACCAGAAAAATCAGGTTTTTAGGTTGTTTACAATTAGGTTGTTTTTCCAATTTGTGTCTGTGAAATCTAACTGAGCGGTCTGGTTTTTTTCTTTCCCCCCACAGTGGTATCCTGAGGTCAGAAATCATTGCCCAAACACCCCGATCATTCTGGTTGGAACCAAGATCGACTTAAGAGAAGACAAAGACACTGTTGATAAGCTGAAAGAAAAGAAACTCACCCCCATTACTTACCCACAAGGCCTTGCGATGGCTAAAGAAATAGGTCAGTAGTAGAATTAATAATGAAGCAGAACAATTCGCACAATTATACAATCTTGTTTTCCCAAAATTTCCCAGGAGATTGGAGACTGTAAGGTGTTTGCAGGGGACAGTGTTGCTAGACAGCATCAGATGGTGGTCTGTAGGATGGTTTTGAAGGTGAAGAGGAGAGTGAAGAGTGAAAGAAGAAAAAGATTGTGGAAACTGAAGGAGGAAGACTGTAGTGTGAGATTCAGGGAAGAGGTCAGACAGGGGCTCGGTGGTGGTGAAGAGGTGCTGGATAATTGGGCAACTACTGCAGAAGTGATAAGAGAGACCGCTAGAAAGGTACTTGGTGTGACATCTGGAAATAGAAAGTAGGACACAGAGACGTGGTGGTGGAATGAGGAAGTGCAGGAAAGCATAAGGAGAAAGAGGTTGGCGAAACAAAATTGGGATCAACAGAATGATGAGAAAAGTAGGCAGGAGTACAAGGAGATGCAGCAGCAGGTAAAGAAGGATGTGGCGAAATCCAAGGAAAAGGCATATAAGGAGCTGTAGGAGAAGCTGGACACTAAGGAAAAATAACAGGATTTGTAACGATTGGTCAGGCAGAGGGGCTGAGCTGGGAAGGATGTGCTGCAAGTTAGAGCAATAAAGGGTGGAGATGGAAATGTGTTGACTAGTGAGGAGAGTGTGTTGAGAAGATGGAGGGAGTATTTTGAGCAGCTGATGAATGAGAAAAATGAGGGCGAGAGAGAGAGAGAAGGTTGGATGGTGTGGAGATGGTGAAGCAGGAAGTGGATAGGATTAGTAAGGAGGAAGTGAGAGCAGCAAAGAGGATGAAAAGTGGAAAGATGGTAGGACCAGATGACATACTGGTAGAAGCGTGGAGATATTTGAGAGAGATGGCAGTGGAGGTTTTTAACCAGGTTGTTTAACAAGATTCTGGAAGGTGAGAGGATGCCTGAGGAATGGAGAAGGAGTGTGCTGGTACCGATCTTTAAGAATAAGGGAGATGTGCAGACCTGCAGTAACTACAGGGAATTTAAGTTGATCAGTCACACCATGAACTTATGGGAAAGAGTAGTGGAAGCCAGGCTGAGA
The DNA here is from genome assembly GCF_014805685.1 of Silurus meridionalis. Taxonomy (NCBI): domain Eukaryota; kingdom Metazoa; phylum Chordata; class Actinopteri; order Siluriformes; family Siluridae; genus Silurus; species Silurus meridionalis. The sequence goes on along the minus strand of NC_060890.1, from coordinate 6,805,960 downwards.
GAAGAGGTGACCATCTGTGAGCTACAGTATGGTTTTATGCACCACAGACGCATTATTTGCTTTGAGAATGTTATTTAAAAAGTATAGAGAAGGTCAGAAGGAGTTGCATTGTGTGTTTGTGGATTTAGAGAAAGCGTATGACAGGGTGCCGAGAGAGGAGTTGTGGTATTGTATGAGTAAGTCAGGTGTGTCAGAGAAGGTGTGTCATGTGAGGGTGGTGCATGACATGTATGAGGAGAGTAAGATAGCAGTGAAGTGTGCAGTAGGAATGACAGACTAGTTCAAGGTGGAGGTTGGACTGCATCAAGGATCGGCTCTGAGCTCTTTCCGGTTTGCAGTGGTGATGGACCGGTTGACGGACGAGGTCAGACAGGAGTATCATTGGACTGTGATGTTTAGATAGATAGATAGATAGATAGATAGATAGATAGATAGATAGATAGATAGATAGATAGATAGATAGATAGATAGATAGATAGATAGATAGATAGATAGATAGATAGATAGATAGATAGATAGATAGATAGATAGATAGATAGATAGATAGATAGATAGATAGATAGATAGATAGATAGATAGATACAACTTTATTGTCATTGCATTGTACAGGTACACAGCAACGAAATGCAGTTTGGCATCTACCAGAAGTGCAAAATGTAGCAGTTGTGCAAAAAGTGCAGATAAATATCTAGCATATTTACAGTGCAGATAACTATCTGGCATATTTACAGCAGTGGTATATATATATGAGGTATATACAGTGAATAAATATAAAGGCTATGAAGGTTACAGATCACAGGGTTATGGCAGTAAGGAGTAGCAAGCTGAATAAACAGTCTACTATATATAAAAAAATATATATATATATATAAATATATACACATACATTATGTACACAGATTGATGTGAAATGTTAGGCAGAATGTACAGTGATGATAAGTATACATACAGATATAAAAGTGCAGATGTACTGAGGAGTGAAAAAGATATAATATGAAGTATGTACATGTATTGTACAGAGGTTATATACAGTCTTTTGTTTATGTTTGTTTTGTAGTGATTTAGCGGTGTAGTGTAGAGTTCAGTAGTGTGATGGTGGATGTTGTGTAGTGATTAGCGGTGTAGTGTTGAGTTCAGTAGTGTGATGGTGGATGGAAAAAGCTGTCCCTGAACCTGCTGGTTCTGGTAAGTTCCTGTATCTCCTTCTTGATGGAAGGAGGTTAAACAGTTTATAACCAGAGCTGACGTGTTCTGCTGCCATGTCAGATCCTCAGAGATGTGAACTCCCAGGAACTTAAAGACTCGCTCTACCTCGGTTCCATTGATGTTGACTGGTAGATGTCTCCTGCTGTTGGATTTCCGGAAGTCCACAATGAGCTCTTTGGTCTTTGTGGCGTTGAGAGTCAGGTTGTTGTTGGCACACCATGCTGCCAGATTACGGATCTCTTCCCTGTAGGCCGATTCGTCGTTGTTGTCGATCTGGCCGACCACGGTGGTGTCATCTGCATACTTGATGAAGATGTTGGAGTTATGCAGAGGAGCACAATCGTGGGTGAACAGGGAGTAGAGCAGTGGGCTCAGAACACAGCCCTGCGGTATGCCAGTGTTCAGAATTAGGTTGAGGATACCTGGTTTCCCAACCTGACAGATTGAGGTCTGTTGGTGAGAAAGTCCAGAATCCATCTGCAAGTGGAGGTGCAGATACCCAGTTCACTGAGCTTAGTGATCAGTACAGTGGGAGGACTGTATTGAACGCAGAGCTAAAGTCAATGAACAGCATTCTGATGTATGTGTTGCTTTTATCCAGGTGGGTGAGAGCAGAATGAAGAGCTGTGGAAACTGCATCCTCTGTTGACCTGTTCGGGCGATAGGCAAACTGGTATGGGTCCAGTGTAGGTGGTAGGCCCGCAGTGAGGTGATTCAGGACCAGTTTCTCAAAGCACTTCATAGCAATGGGGGTGAGTGCAACCGGGCGAAAGTCATTTAGGCATTTAGCAGCTGAGTGCTTAGGCACTGGTACGATAGTAGTGGTCTTCAGGCATGTTGGTACCGTGGCTTGGGCCAGTGACAGGTTGAAAATGTCAGTAAAAACCTGTGCCAGTTGTCCAGCGCATGCTCTGAGAACACGTCCCGGTATGCCGTCCGGGCCAGGTGCCTTACGTGCATCCACTCTGCTGAACACTGAATAGACGTCCGTTGTTGAGATTGAAAGTGGGCTGTAAGCAGTAGCAGAGTCCGTGGTTGGTGTAAAATGTCCTGTGCTTTGGTCAAAACGAGCAAAAAAGTGATTTAGAGATGATATATGAGTTTATTAGTGGGACCGCGCATGTAGGACGTTTTGTGGGGAGGTGAGGGAGAAGAAATTGAGATGGTTTGGACATGTGCAGAGGGATATATCGGTAGGAGAATGCTGAGGATGGAGCTGCCAGAAAGAAGGAAAAGAGGAAGACCAAGGAGGAGGTTTATGGATGTGGTGAAGGAAGACATGCAGGTAGTTGGTTTGAAAGAGGCAGATGTAGAGGACAGGGGGGTATGGAGACCGATGATCCACTGTGGCGACCCCTAATAGGAGCAGCCGAAAGAAGTTGTTCACAAAATAGGATGGTCACCTCTTCAAATAGCATGCAGATGTAACCATCAATATCAGACAGAAATTGTCTCTTGTGCAGCATGAAATGTTGACTCCAGGGATATCGACGGTTACATCTGCATGCCATTCAAAGAGGAGCGGTGTTTCTCAAGAGGATGATACACCGGCGCACCAGTACTTCAGCCTATTCATTTCTAGATGTTTCTCATCTATTTCCAGGTTCTGTAAAATATCTGGAATGCTCCGCTTTAACTCAGCGTGGCCTCAAGACGGTGTTTGACGAAGCCATCCGAGCGGTCCTGTGCCCACCGCCACCCAAAAAGCCAAAGCCGTGCTGCCTCCTCTGAAACATCTGTAAAGAAACATCTGCACTCACCTGAGGAGAGGCGTCACAAGCAGTGGAGAGAAGTGAAGGAAAAGTGGGAAGGCTATAAACCATACCCCTACATCTCTCTTACTTGTGTATTATAAGTATAACTCAATTGGCTTCACGACGTCTATTTTCAGATCTGAGGTGATGCGTGTCCTCATTTATGTCTGTTCACACCAAATTCCTGCTGCCATTTATTAAGGTGGTGGTGTTTTTTTTCATGTAACTGTAACCCAGATTTAAGGTCAAACCCTTCAATTAAGAAGTTACTGACGGACCAATAGCACTTAAATGATCCCAAAGGGGAAATTTTGGGAAACATTCCTTTTTATTCATTATTTAGTGTACATATTTGGGTCAAATATTGTTCAGTAATGTTACACTGGAGCGGGAGGGGAGAAAGCGCCTCTCTGTGATGGAGCACTCCAAAGTACACAACCGAATTTGGCTTTTGTTTGCATTGACTCACGCATTCATCGTGAAGGATTACGTTTTTATTCCGACGCAGCATTGTATTAAGCCTGAATAGGAGGTGGAGAAAGATCTTGCCGTTCACATCCATTTACTGAAGAGTAGACCACAGGAAGTGACTCGTGCACTAAAAAGAAGTCGAGAGCCCCTCCCAAGAAGGTGTGAAACTTTTAGGGTCCCGTTTTTATTGTTTTCTTCCATCTTCCAACTACAACTTATGAATATTATTCTGTGCAAATGAAAATCAGTGTCTTTTGTTCCATGCTTTAGTGATTTCATACAAGTGTTAATCAGTTCATTTTATCTGTTAAAACAGATTTTACTTCATGTCTTGTGTTCTGTTCTTGAAATTCGAGTTGTTTTCTGTGTGGCAGATGGTGATTCGTTACGTCACTGGCTGCTTTTCCACTTGTCAAACACGAGCTTAGCAGCGACCGCATCTTGTATCCCCATTCCTGCATTAAAAATAAACCGCGCTTAATCCGTTTGCGTTTACACCCAGCCCTGCTGAAACCATTATTTCAGCACTCGACTCATCACTGTTACCAGTCATTTAAAAACAACCGACAAACATCTTAACAAACATACTGCAGTGTGTTAACTCCTAAAGCCTTAGCTGGAAACTAAGGAAGGGGTTAATTCATGAAAGAAATCTGAGAATTCACTGTTTGGAATGCTGGCTGAAAAAAACTGAATTCTTCCTTGAGCTTTTTTTTCGTCTTTCTTGATAAAGATTTTACCCAGAGATTTGAACACTGTCGTCTTGTTGCGCAAAGCAGGTCGGGTTCCGGCTAAAACTTCTCAGAGTTCAGCAAACACTTCTACCTGGAGGAACACCGAAATAAGATACATATTAACCCCAGAAGTTAATACATCATTTATTTCCTTTTTTTGCATATAAATGTTTGGGACAAATGGACAAGAAATGGAGTTTGGACCCAAGTCTTTGAATCTAATCGAGTATCCTATTAGTATTGATAGTTGTTTCAATTACAGATATAATAATTATGTATTAATGTGTCACTGTAGAAGTGTAGAAATTAAAATCTATTATATTTTTATATATATATATATATATATATATATATATATATATATATATATATATATATATATATATACATACATACACTCACCAGCCACTTTATTAGGTACACCTGTCCAACTGCTCGTTAAGCAAATTTCTAATCAGCCAATCACATTGCATTTAGGCATGTAGACATGGTCAAGACGATCTGCTGCAGTTTAAACCGAGCGTCATAATGGGGAAGAAAGGTGATTTAAGTGACTTTGAACGTGGCATGGTTGTTGGTGCCAGACAGGCTGGTCTGAGTAGTTCAGAAACTGCTGATCTACTGGGATTTTCACGTACAACCATCTCTAGGGTTTACAGAGAATGGTCCGAAAAAGAGAAAGTATCCAGTGAGCGGCAGTATTGTGGACGTAGATGCCTTGTTGATGCCAGAGGTCAGAGGAGAATGGCCAGACTGGTTCAAGCTGATAGAAAGGCAACAGTAACTCAAATAACCACTCGTTACAACCGAGGTATGCAGAAGAGCATCTCTGAATGCACAACACGTCGCACCTTGAGGCGGATGGGCTACAGCAGCAGAAGACCACACTGGGTGCTACTCCTGACAGCTAAAAACAGAAAACTGAGGCTACAATTCGCACAGGCTCACCAAAATTGGACAAGAGAAGATTGGAAAAACGTTGCCTGGTCTGATGAGTCTCGATTTCTGCTGCGACATTCGGATGGTAGGGTCAGAATTTGGTGTCAACAACATGAAAGCATGGATCCATCCTGCCTTGTATCAACGGTTCAGGCTGCTGGTGATGGTGTAATGATTTGGGGGATATTTTTTTCGCACACTTTGGGCCTATTAGTACCAATTGAGCGTCGTGTCAACGCCACAGCCTACCTGAGTATTGTTGCTGACCATGTCCATCCCTTTATCCCTTCAGACTGGTTTCTTGAACATGACAATGAGTTCACTGTACTCAAATGGCCTCCACAGTCACCAGATCTCAATCCAATAGAGCACCTTTGGGATGTGGTGAAACGGGAGATTCGCTTCATGGATGTGCAGCCGACAAATCTGCAGCAACTGCGTGATGCTATCATGTCAATATGGACCAAAATTTCTAAAGAATGTTTCCAGTATCTTATTGAATCTATGCCACAATGGATTAAGGCAGTTCTGAAGGCAAAAGGGGGTCCAACCTGGTACTAGCAAAGTGTACCTAATAAAGTGGCCGGTGAGTGTACATATACACAGACACACACACACACAGTCAGCTTACTCCAGTCTGAATGATGTCTCCCGACGCCAATGCAACTCCGTCTCTGCTGTCCATGTAAATCATGGCGTCTCTCATGTCTTACACTTTACAAAAAATTGTTTTGTCCCATACTGAAAGATGCAGACGTTTCTAACCTGCAATGTGAGCACCGGGTTTAACCCACTACCCAAACAGAAGTGGTTGACTAAAATTAGTGACTGTGATGATGATGTCCGCCCTATGCACTGCCTCTTTGGCAGAAGAAAATACTTTTACAGGACCCTGGACACGTGCAGCAAACCTTTCAGCTGTCTCCAGCTGCACACACATACCTAAACACAATATGGTTTCACGGTATTGCATATACACAGGAAAACGAAATCTGAATTAAATAACCGCTTTAATGTAACTAAAATGGGCCTAAGATACAGCCTATTCCAAAGCAACCAATCAGATGTAGTAAAGTATTTAAAGGTGTATGGATTTTCAATATGTATTGAATATATTAATATTATTATATGTTGTTGCCATTGAACAAATCAACAATAGTGTGTTCCAAAGCCCTGTAGTGTTTTATTCCTGTTGTACCCAAGCAATTGATTGATATTTTTTACATTGTACATGTGGTAGTTTAAATCTCGCCACACATTCCTGTCCTGTCCTGAGGTGTGACTATGAAACACGGCCACGTGAAACAGGACCTATTCCTACAGCACATATTGACGGATGACAGATCTTTTAACTTTACCTCTTTAAAGGAGAAGATTTTTGTGAATATTTCAGAATGGCTGACCACCTGGTGGCCACAGGCGAGGATGCACAAGATCTCAGCCTGAGCCGGCATCAGCAGCTAGCAGAATTAAAGCAGTATTTTAGTGTCAGTGCTACATCACTGTGACCGTAGAACCTTCATTTTGGTAGCTCAATAAGGGATTACTTTAGCAGAGATTGCCGAGACGGCCGCTGTCCTTTTAAAGGTGATATCTGCCCCGTCCATAACCTGTCAAGAGAGTAGAAAACAATGAACTACATTAGTTACAACATATGTAGTATATTCTAGGCATGTGCAACTCCATAACTGAGGCTGATGCGATTCACATCTTGATGCATAACCAATGATTCAACGTTCAAAAATACATATAAAGCATCTAACGATACGTTACGATTCACCCCTATTGCGGTGCGGTCTGATTTCGATTCGAATCATCACAATGCGATTCGATGGGAAAATATGCTGCTATGAAATTCAATATGGTACTGATTGTTCCAACGCATGTTCCTTTCACAAACAAGCCTTTGTATCGGGAAAAAAAAAAGAAAGACAGATTTTCTTTTCCTGTTCTGTCTCCAGGAAGATGCAGCTCTACCTCTGCCATGTTAATCTGTATTCTACGTGACTTTCAGGACACGCCCCTGTCTCCGTAGTGTTGTGATATTCACGTAGCAGCAGTGATGCTGAAAGAATGCCCCTGAGAAACAGTTTAGCGAGGAGAAATCAATCCATGTATTAAACCCTTTCTAAATAATGAAGGTATAGCGCATCTACTAATAATTATACATAATTTATGTATTTATTTTTTTACCAATGCAAACTTGTATCCAATGCACACTTTTGTAATTGATGCATCACATTGTTAACCAGTGAATCTTACCATCCCATAAGAGGTTTACTATTTTAATGGTTTACAGTGCTCTGAATAAATATTTACCCTTTGCCCTATGTAGTTTCACAATCTGGAACTGAGATGGAATTATGTGTCATAAATCTACACCAAACAGCGCATGATACAGACAGGAAAACATTCCTAATGCTTGCAAATTTGGGTCACATGATCATTTGAACTAACAGCATCTGAGTCGTAATGTAATCTCTATGAATACACCCTTTCCTGGAATGCCTCAGAGAATATACCAAAAGAAAAAGCATCAAGAAGAACAAGAAACATTCAAAGAAAGTCCACATTCTAAATGAAATTAACAGCATCTGGCAGACCCCCAGAGTGACTTACAACTGAGCAACTTGGTGGTTCAATTCAATTAAATTCATTTTTATTTGTATTGCGCTTTTAACAATGAACATTGTCTCAAAGCAGCTTTACACAGATAATGTGGTGATTAAAAGTGAATATGTTCTTTATAAGTAAGATTGTCCCTGATGAGCGAGCCGGTGGCGACTGTGGCAAAGAAAAACTGCCCGAGATGGCATAAGGAAGAAACCTTGAGAGGAACCAGACTCAAGAGGGAACCCATCCTCATCTGGGTTGCACCGAATGTCCATTTGTAGCAAATATACAATGTTGCGGGGTGCAGTGATGATGATCAGATGCGAACTGTATTCCTGAGTCAGTGTAGGAGACTGTTGACATTAACTACAGTCAAATCCATCCTCAAAGCGCCCGTTCTTACTCCGGAATTTAATGGAACCACCCAAGGCGTTGATGAGAAACCGTCCCAAGCTGCACAGAGTGGCCTGCAGTTGAAGAGAACACTATCCAGAGGCAGGCCTGGACGAAGTGGGAAGATCCACGGAGGGGAGAGGGGCAGGAGCAAGTTTAACTCGACCGACAGAGAGAGAGAGAGGGAGAGAGAGAGAAGAGGGTGACGGGAAGAGAAGGATATGGATTATTAAGTGTCCTTATTGTTGTATGAAAGTTAATGTCACTGTGCAGTTTGGACTCCAGCAAGACTCGCTATGGCAGCATAACTACAAGGGAGAACCAGAAGGTAATACAGACATGAGGGATCTCTGGGATAAGAGATGACCCACCACACCACTGTCAACAAACCTGAGTGAATGTGGGAGAGTGAGGGGACGACAGCATACAAATATCCCAGTTCACCAAACACTCTATATCCATGTTCCCTCCAGATCTGAGCCTTTACCTAAGAAAAAATCTACTGATTAAAGGCTTGACTAAATAAATATGTTTTCAACCTCGACTTGAACACTGAGACTGTGTCTGAGTCCCGAACACTGATTGGAAGGCTGTTCCATAACTGTGGGGCTTTATAAGAGAAACATCTGCCCCCTGCTGTAGTCTTCATTATTTGAGGAACCAACAGATAGCCAGCACCTTTTAAACTAAGTAGGCATGGAGGATCATACTGGTACAGAAGTTCACTCAGATACTGCGGTGCAAGACCGTTAAGTGCTTTATACGTCAGTAGTAATATTTTATATTCAATGCAAGATCTGATTGGGAGCCAGTGTAGACTGATTAAAACAGGAGTGATGTGGTCATATTTCCTAGATCTAGTGAGGACTCTTGCTGCTGCATTCTGAACTAACTAAAGCTTATTTATGCACTTATTTGCACACCCATACAGTAAAGCGTTATAGTAGTCTAATCTAGAAGTAACAAAAGGCATGAACTAGTTTTTCTGCATCCTATAACGACATCATATTTCTAATTTTAGCAATATTTCTATGGTGAAAGAAGGCGATCCTGGTGATATTATTCACGTGAGACTCAAAGGAAAGACTCGGGTAAATAATCACACCAAGGTCTTTGACAGCCGTACACGCTGAAACAGAAACACCATCCAGAGATGCTACGTAATCGGAAAGGTTGCTTCTAGCTGCATGTGGTAAAAGTAAAAAGTAAAAAGTAAAAGTAAAAGTACTTCCGTCTTATCTGAGTTGAGCAGAAGAAAGTTATCAAGCATCCACTGTCTATTGTCTTTTACACACTTCTCAACATTGTTTAGCTGATCTCTCTCATCTGGCTTTGCTGAAATATACAACTGTGTATCATCAGCATAGCAATGGAAGCGAATACCATGTTTATAAATAATTTCACCAAGAGGCAGCATATATAAAGAGAAAAGCAGAGGGCCTAAGACAGATCCTTGAGGAACACCAAACTTTACCTCAGGGAGTGTGGAGAACTCACTATTTACATCAACAAACTGATAGCGATCAGTCAAATAAGACCTGAGCCAAGAGAGAGCTGTTCCCTTTATTCCAACAACATTCTCAAGTCTAGCAAGTAGTATAGTGTGATCAATGGTGTCAAAAGCTGCACTAAGGTCAAGCAAAACAAATGGAGACAAAACCCTGATCAGAGGCCAATAGCAGGTCATTTACCACCTTAATTAGCGCCGTCTCTGTGCTATGATGAGGCCGAAATTCTGACTGATACATCTCAAAAATATTATTCATAAGTAGGTGTGAGCATAACTGCTGTGCCACAACCTTTTCTAAAATTTTGGATATAAAAGGAAGATTTGATATTGTCAGAGGTGGGAAGTAACGGAGTACAAATACTTTGTTACTGTACTTAAGTAGATTTTTCTGATATCAGTACTTAACTCCACTCTTTATTTTTCAGACAACTTTTTACTTTTACTCATTACATTTTTACACAAATATCTGTACTTTTTACTTCGTACATTTTCAAAACCAGCTCGTTACTTTAGTTTTAATCCATTGATTTGGTGAAATAGAATTTTTTTCTTTTCACTGCATGCCGATTTCAGCCGAACAACCAATTTCCTGTTACTGCGTGTCTTTTTCAATCCACTGGTGTATAAAGTCTTGACTCTCACTCTTTATGAAGATAAGAATCAGCAGGCAGAAGGCAGTAAGAAGTTTGGGGTTAATGTGGATGAGACAGAGGGAGTCAGTGATATAAACATGACTGAGAACAGACACATTCCTGATCATCATCATCTTTTCTCTGCTTGTGTTCTATATGTGGATCTATAGCCTGGATACATTCATTAGGTAACAAAATTTTTAATTTGTTCGGTATTAATATATATATATATATATATATATATATATATATATATATATATATATATATACATACAGTACAGACCAAAAGTTTGGACACACCTTCTCATTCAAAGAGTTTTCTTTATTTTCATGACTATGAAAATTGTAGATTCACACTGAAGGCATCAAAACTATGAATTAACACCTGGAATTATATATGGAATTATATACATAACAAAAAAGTGTGAAACAACTGAAAAATGTCATATTCTAGGTTCTTCAAAATAGCCACCTTTTGCTTTGATTACTGCTTTGCACACTCTCATTCTCTTGATGAGCTTCAAGAGGTAGTCACCTGAAATGGTCTTCCAACAGTCTTGAAGGAGTTCCCCGAGAGATGCTTGGCACTTGTTGACCCTTTTGCCTTCACTCTGCGGTCGGGTTCAGGTCCGGTGACTGTGGAGGCCAGGTCATCTGGTGCAGCACCCCATCACTCTCCTTCTTGGTCAAATAGCCCTTGATGCCTTCAGTGTGACTCTACAATTTTCATAGTCATGAAAATAAAGAAATCTCTTTGAATGAGAAGGTGTGTCCAAACTTTTGGTCTGTACTGTATATATATATATATATATATATATATATATATATATATATATATATATATATATATATATATGGCTGTCAAAAATCTAATTATTGTAAACGGCACTAAATGTTATTAGCACGCTATCAATTCAGCGCGCATTTCTGTTTTTACCATTTTTATTTAAAAAAGTAAATACATAAATAAATAACTAGATATAAAAGAGGCAAAATTAAAACCTCCAGCAAAACATACAGTTATTCACGACGTCCCTTCTTTACTTAGATATAAAATAAATAAATAAACTCCACCGAAAAATATTTTTAATCAGTAAACTTTTGTTTTATTTCTGCGCCAAGTCTCAAATCAAACACCAAATCCGCCATGTTTTACACAATTAATCCTCTGGGTGGCGTTTTGTGGGTTTTTCCCTCATAATGGAGACACAAACTTAAATTACTGTCTTTATTGATCGTACAGATAAAAACAATACATCATTCAAATCTGTAAAATGTCTATGATTATATATATATATATATATATATATATATATATATATATATATATATATATATATATATATATATATATATATATATATATATATAAGCTTCTTGACTTGACTTGAAGAGGTGCAGTTTCTCCGGTATCACCTCATTAACTGTCCGTGTGGAAACATAGCAAAGGCTCTTAATGATGTCCACACATCTCTGCACTGTTATAGCCTTTATATTTAATCACTGTACATATGCTTACATATATATCACATGCTGTACATATGATACATATTTATCTGCACTATTTATTTATCTATCTATCTATCTATCATCATATTAATATAATGTGAGGTCCAGTTAACAGCTAAAACAGGTAGAAGTAATAACTACTTTTTACTTAAGTACATGTCAGAGCCAAAACTTCTTTAATTTCACTTAAGTAAAAAAGTATAATCAGTACTTCAACTTTTACCAGAGTATTTTAAAACATGAGTATCTGTACTTCTACTTAAGTAATGGATGTGTGTACTTTTGCCACCTCTGGATATTGGTCTGTAGTTGGACAGCTGACATGGGTCAAGGTCAGGTTTCTTAATAAGGGGGTGGATAACTGCCAGTTTGAAGTATTTAGGTACATAACCAGTGCTAATGGAAGAGTTTATTATTTTTAAAACAGGTTCAATTACCTCTTGAGTTATCTGTTTAAAGAAACTTGTAGGCAAGGGATCGAGAATGCAGGTTGATGATTTTGATGAGGAAATTAATGAAATTAAGTAATTCTCATTAATAGGAGTGAAGCTTTGTAGTTGATTGTCTGCTATAATTACACTGCTGTCTACAGGGTTACTTGTAAAATAATTTGGATTTATATTAATTGTCTGGATTTCTTGCCTGATGGTTTCAATTTTATTATTAAAAAAGTTCATGAAATCATTACTATCTATTGATGGTGTGCATGTAAGTGCAGTGCTTTTATTCCCTGTTAATTTTGCTACCGTGCTGAATAAAAATCTAGGATTATGCTTGTTATTTTCTATGAGGGTGAAGAAATATGCTGATCTAGCAGCACTAAGAGATTCTCTATAATTTAGGAGGCTCTCCTTCAATGCTATTTGAAATACTGTTAATTTTGTTTGACGCCATTTAAGTTCTCATTTTTGAGTGGTCTGTTTTAAGATGCGTGTATGATCATTATACCACTGTGCTAATTTTTTCTCCCTGATCATTTTGGTCTTAAGGGGAGCTACATCATCTAGAGCATTGGTTCTTCTCGATCGAACCCCAGGGGTTCGGTGAGTCAGTCTCAGGTTCGGCGGAGGTCAAGACACACACCTGACTCATATGATTTGTGATGACACGACCCGCTTAAGAAGGGTTCGGTGGATGCGCATATGAAACTGGTGGGGGTCAGTACCTCCAGCAAGGTTAAGAACCACTGATCTAGAGTATAACGTAACGTTGATTCTAGGTATTCAGTGGCCCAGTCGAGCTCTGCGGGGTCAGATGGAGATCTATCTAATATCGTAATTTCTGGAAGATTGTTGATAAAACTCGCTGCTGTAGCTGACGTGAAAGTACACTTAACACGATAACGTGGTGAGGTAGTAATGCAATGACTAAGGCAGATTTTAAAAGAGATGTGATAATGGTCTGTAATAGCTTCAGACTGTGGAATTGTGACTAAGTTTTTTATTTTTAATCCAAATGTTAACAACAAATCGAGAGTGTGTCCACCACTATGAGTGGGTCCTATAACATTCTGATTAATTCCAACTGAATCTAGAATGGACACAACTTAAGGAGTCTTCCTGATTATCAAAATGAATATTAAAGTCACCAATAATTAATGCTTAGTCTAAAGAAGTAGCTAAATTTGTGATGAAATCTGCAAAAATATATGAGAAAATAAGAGTAGGGCCTTGGGGGTCTATAAATAATAATTAGTGGAATTGACCGACTGGACCTGCTTTCGGACACTGAATATTTTATGCTGGTGTAAAGAAATGTTTTACATTTGTGTTTAGTCTTTTGTGTGACGCTTAAATTATTATTATAAATAGCTGCTACTCCACCTCTTCTGCCATTTAGACGGGGTTGGTGTATGTAACTTTACCCAGGAGGACTCGCTTCATTTAATGCTAAATATTCATTCGGTTTAATCCATGTTTTTGTCAAACACATTATTTTGAACTCCTGGTCGGTAATAATTTCGTTTATAGTAAGCGCTTTTGACGTAAGAGATCTAATATTCAGTAATCCTATCTTTAGATCAGAGGTGCTGGCTGTGCGTTCAGTCCTATTTAATTTAATGTTAATCAGGTTACTAAAACAGACTTTCTGAGAATTCCTATATTTTGGTTTTGCTCGGGGGACAGACACAGTCTCAATTTGGTGGATCCTGAGTGATGACTCTGTGCAGCTAGCAGACGGTCAGTTTAGCCTGTCTGTCTGCTCCCTGGCTTTGGCTCTAGACAGTCACTTGTTAACTAGTGCTATTCAGAAACTATGACCTATATTACAAGAAATGAGAGCAGCACCTTCCCGAGTGGGATGGATACCGTCCCGCCCTAACAGGCCAGCCTTGCCCTCAAAAATGCTCCAATTATCAATGAAGCCCACATTGTTTTTGGAGCACCACTCTGACATCCAGCAGTTCAGCTACCATAACCTGCTGTAGGCTACATCGCCACGTCGCATTGGGATGGGGCCAGAGCATGTTACTGCATCGGACATTGCCTTCACTAATTTACACACCTCTATAATATTACTCTTGGTAACCTCTGACTGTTGAAGGCGTATATCATTAGCTCCTGTGTAAAAAACTATCTTAGAGAACCTATGCTTTCCTAAGAATCTAAGCTGACCTTCTATGTCCGGCGCCCTGGCTCCCTTCCCTACACATAACCTGTGCTGCTGGTGCCCCTAGCTCATTTCACGTGCCTCAGAATGGAGTCTCCTAAAACCAGAGCTCTTTCAGGTTTCTCAGCGGGTGCTTCACTGAGGAGAGCAAACCTTTTGGACGCGTGAAGCGGAGAGGAATGGTGCTCCCGTGGGCAAGCCTTAGCGTTAGCTTTGGCTTTGCGAGTATGCCGCCGAGTCGTCACCCATTCGCCCCCCGCTGCGAGGGCTCTAATGCCGGAGTCGGGGAAATATTAACTTCACCTAGGGCATCCAGACTTTCCCCTGCAGAACCTGGACTGCTCTCACACCCACTACTTCTCTCTAGACTCTGGATGCGCTCCTCTAATGCTAAAATATTCTCTGTCAAAGAGCAAACTAGCTTACACTTCTCACAGATAAAATTATCGCTAACAACGGAGAAAGACCGACTAAACATGTCACACTTCACACACTGAATGAACTGGGTGTTCGCCATAACAGAGAAATTACGTACCTTAATGTGATTACTGTAGTGTGTGTTCGTAGTTCTGGTGGGAATGTCCTCCACTCAAACAGGGAAAAAAGCGCTCTTCCGAAAGCAAAAATAGACGAGACGGAGCCAACGGAAAGTGAAATGTTCAACAACAGGAAACAGGAACTGACGTGATTGAACTTGTGACCTCCCGATCCAGAGTCCAATGCCTTAACCACTGAGCTACCACCTAACTACCTACCTAAATTAACGAGGAAGCTATGGTCAAGTCAGTGACTGAGAAAATAACACGCAGCATAATGCTTCCACCAGCATGCTTCAATCTGCTGATAGTTGTGGATTATTATACATGATTATTTTGCTACATGTATATGTAAAATCAATCAATTACCATGTTAAATGGATGGTGCTTATTATGGACCGACTTCCTGAAAATGATATGTATCCATGGGAAATTATCTACTGAGGAATCCTGAGAAATCCTCACAGTAAGCACCCAAGAGAGAGCCGCTTGTGAATACTATTATTCCATCATAACATTAAAACGGGTGCAATAGGGAGTTTTCTTACACAAAATGAGTTTCCAGCATGGAAGTATGAACAGGGCGTTATAGAAAACCAGTTGTGATTTTATTTTCGGTTGTTTTTGGGTGTTGGCTGCAATGGGAGGTGAAGTCTCATTTGCCAGCTCTTGTTTTTTCCTGAAGAGATTAGTTTTATTTGAGAAGGTGGTGTATCTCCAGTGGGATCCAGAGAGACTAGGTTTTTATTATTATTATTTCTACATCTAGAAGACAAGAAGCAGGTGGGAATGCAGGCCATAAAGTGCGTGGTGGTTGGAGACGGGTGAGTGTGTGTTCATGCTGTGTATTGGACGTGTCTACTGGTAGGCTAAGTCACGTGACTTGTTAGAGGAACCAGATAAACCTGTATATATTCATTTAGGTTTTATATATATATATATATATATATATATATATATATATATATATATATATATATATATATATATATATATACATTTTGTATTTTTTTTTATATATTTTCTTTAGTGTAAAACCCTTTCAATTCCATCACGTGGAGCTTTTTGGATTTACATCTTCACTTCCGGATACCAATACATGTCCTAAAACACATCAATTTAGAGAGAGAGTGTGCGTGTGCGTGTGCGTGTGTGTGTGTGTTTGTGTGTGTATGTGTGTGTCTGATTGGAACGTTTGGATCATCTCATGGCACTTCAGTATCTTATGCAATGGAGTCATGAAACCATTTTTACTTGAAGCAGCTTTATAACACAATAAATACATTTTTAGTTTTTTTAAGTGAACATTTATATATAATATGAGTAATTTCTCTCAGGTTGTGTAAGTTTTGTCTGTAAAGATGACCATGTGACTGCTAGGCTACGCGTTCATATACGCAATATAAAATATCTTGCTGTTCTGGAGCAAGAACCCAGTAGCCTGCCTGCCTGTCTGCCTGCCTTTCTTTCTTTCTTTCTTTCTTTCTTTCTTTCTGAAAAGTGTACTGAAGACTTTTTGGGAATCCATAAAATACATTTTAATATAGAAGCTATAAAGTAGAATCGATGGGTTACTTAATGTAATCCCGGGGTTTTTGATAACAGAGTGAGGTGTTTCACTATGGGAATCGCTTTGGGCGTGACCAACTACGGAAGCTCCTATGACACCACGTCTGTCTTGACAGACAGGTTGACCTGAGATAAGGCTCCGCCCCACCTTTATTCCTCAGGTCGACCCCTTGTAATATTATTGCAGCGAGATTTCATCCCATCCCTGTGCAAGGAGGGAAGTGCTGGTGAAACACCTCATTCTGTTATCAAAGTACCCAGGATTACATTAAGTAACCCAATGTTCTTTTTCTAACTTCACTCTGTGTTTCAATATGGGAGATATAGACCACTCCCGGATTGCACACGATCCCACTACACCCAATCACATGGGCTCTGGACGTCTGGATCCCAACACCACATGCACCAAGGATGACTCAGACACATCCAATCTATAAAACCGCAAAAAGGTGTGTGGCGTAGCCCAACCAGCCGCTGCACAAATGTCCTGAAAAGAAATTTCCTTAAGTAGGGCCCATGATGTCGCCATCCCTCTAGTAAAGTGGGCCCTCAGACCCGCAGGTGCCTGAGAACCACAGCATTCACACGCTAGAGATATAGCCACCACAATCTAGTTGGACAGCCGTTGCCTCAACAACGGCTTACCCCTGTAAATGGTAGCCCAAGACACAAACAGCTGGTCAGTGTTCCTGAAACCTGCTGTTCGCATGATATACGTATGGCAGGCCCGCACTGGGCACAAGGAACTCAACCTCTCCTCCTCCTGAGATGAGAACGGAGGAGGGTGGAAAGCCGAAAGTTTAGTAACGGGACATCTATAAGAAGAATCCACCACTTTAGGTACAAACGCCGGGTTAGGGCGAAAGGAAACTTTCGTGAGCTCTGGGGCAAACTGTAAACAGGATGGACTGACAGACAGGGCTTGCAGCTCGCTCACATGCTTAGCTGTCTCTAGAGCCACAAGCAGTGCCATCTTAAGAGAGAGAAATCTTAGCCCTTTGCCATCCACCGGCTCGAAGGGGTGATGAGAAAGGGCCTCCAAAACCAAAGACAGGTCCCACTGAGGCACCAACCGCCGAGACACCGTCCTCTTACGGAATGCACCTTTCATAAACCTACTAATTAAAGGGTGCCGACCCGCAGGTTCATTACCAAACCCGACATGACCTGCAGAAATAGCCGCCAGATACACCTTCAAAGTAGAAAAAGCTTTCCCTCTATCCAGCAAATCCTGGAGAAAACACAATATGTCTCCCAAAAAACACTGGAAAGAGACAATGTGACCACGGCCACATCACTTCTCAAAAACTCGCCATTTATTGTCATAAAGTGTGCGAGTAGACGAGGCCCTGGCACTCTGGATAGTGTGTATTACCAATGGGGGTAAACCTGCCACACTCAAGTTCCACCTTTTACGGGCCAGGCCCAGAGAGCTTTCCTGTCCGGGTGTGGATGATAAATCTCTCCGCCCGCCTGGGACAGAAGGTCCCTCCGTGGAGGGAGTGGCCACGGCTGACCTGACAGCAGCTGAACTATTTCGGTGATCCAGCTAGACGGGCTAACCGTGTTTCGAGCCGACAGAAACGCAGCTCTGTGCTGTAAGACTCGCGGTGGTGGCGTGTGTGTTTATATCAACACGGAATGTTGTAAGAACTCTGTGCTTGTTTCTCGCTATTGCTCATCGCTAGTGGAGTTTGTGACTGTTAGATGCAGACCTTTTTATTTACCACAGAAATTTACAACTGTATTCATCGTCGGAGTGTACATTCCACCCAGTGCTAATGCTAAGGAGGCACTGTGTGAACTCTATGGCGCTATTAGCGACCTGCAGAATGCTCTCCCCGACGGATTGTTTATTATCGCCGGAGATTTCAACCATTCGAATCTCAAGACTGTGCTTCCTAAACTCCATCAGCATGTGGACTTTGCAACGAGAGGAGCGAACACGCTGGATCTTGTTTACACAAACATCCTCGGCGAGTATCATGCGGAGCCCCGCCCCCATCTCGGATACTCAGACCACTGCTCTGTTATGTAATTCCAGCATACAGACCGCTCGTCAGACGCTCTAAACCGGTTCTGAAACAGGTGAAAACCTGGGCAGAAGGAGCTACTTCTGCTCTTCAGGACTGTTTCGAGTGCACTGACTGGGACATGTTTAGAGAGGCTGCAACCAACGGCGATTCCATCAACTTGGAGGAGTACACATCATCAGTGACCAGCTACATCAACAAGTGCGTTGATGATGTGACCATCTCCAAGACCATCACTACACGCTCCAACCGGAAGCCGTGGATGACTGCAAATGTGCGTGCGCTGCTGAAACAAAGAGACTCTGCCTTCAGATCAGGGGACAAGACGGCCTTAAAAGCAAGGGCCAAACTGTCTCGTGCCATCAGAGAGGCGAAGCGCGCACACGCAAAGAAAATCCACAACCACTTCCAGGACAGTGGAGACACTCGGCGCATGTGGCAGGGCATCCAGGCGATCACGAATTACAAGATCACATCACCTGCTTGTGACCGTGACGCTCCCTCCCAGATGCGCCGAACGACTTCTACGCCCGGTTTGAGGTACAGAACAACGTGGTGGCGAGGAAGACCATCCCTCCTCCCACTCACCAGGTGCTCTGTCTAACCACAGCTGAAGTGAGGAAAACTCTATGCAGAGTTAACCCACGAAGTCTGCTGGACCTGACAACATTCCTGGCAGAGTGCTCAGGGAATGTGCAGAACAACTAGCAGATGTCTTCACTGACATCTTCAACATCTCCCTGAGCAGCAACGTTGTTCCCACGTGTCTCAAGACAATGACCATTGTTCCCGTGCCAAAGAAATCGACTGTCTCCTGCCTCAATGACTATCGTCCCGTCGCGCTTACTCCCATCGTGATGAAGTGCTTCGAGAGGCTCGTCATGAGGCACATCAAGACACAGCTTCCACCCTCCCTGGACCCCATGCAGTTTGCGTATCGTCCAAACCGTTCCACGGACGATGCCATCTCCACAACCCTCCATCTGGCCCTCACCCACCTGGATAACAAGGACTCATATGTACGAATGCTGTTCATTGATTTCAGAGCGACCAATCTCCACTGATTATTGATGGATCCTCTGTGGAGATTGTCAAGAGCACCAAATTCCTTGGTGTTCATCTGGCAGACAACCTCACCTGGTCACTTAACACCAGCTCCATCACCAAGAAAGCCCAGCAGCATCTCTACTTCCTGAGAAGGCTGAGGAAAGCCCACCTCACTCCCCCCATCCTGACCATGTTCTACAGAGGGACCATTGAGAGCATCTTGAGCAGCTGCATCACTGCCTGGTTTGGGAATTGCACCGTCTCGGATCTCAAGACCCTACAGAGGATAGTGAGGACAGCTGAGAAGATCATCGGAGTCTCTCTCCCTCTATCATGGACATTTACACTACACGCTGCATCCGCAAAGCACACAGCATTGTGGACGATCACACACACCCGTCACACACACTTTTCACACTCCTACCATCAGGAAAACGGTTCCGAAGCATTCGGGCCATCACAACAAGCCATCAGGCTACTCAACACACAGAACTGAAACAGAACTCGTACACACTCACTCACTCAAATGTGTGTTACTGAACTGTACAACCTGGACTAAACACAATCATCACTTATCTCGATCCACTCCACCACCACTTATCTATTTATTATTATTTATACTCGCACCTTGTATTACAGTAGAATGTTTACATGCTGTCTTTGCACCTTTTGTATTCAGTATAATGTTTACATGCTGTCTTTGCACCTCCTTGCTGCTGTTTTCTGCACTACATTGTTCTGTTCTGTTTGTATTCTCTCCTGGGTATAGTTTTTACATTTCTCCTTACACAGTACTGTATAATCAAGTATACAGCAGGTTTACTAGTCTGCGCTATACTTGTTTTTTGTTTTTTGTCTTGTGTTGTCTGTCTGCACTGTCTGTCTGTACTGTTTTTTGTCTGCACTGTTTGCACCAGGTTGCACTTGATGCACTTTATGTTTGTGTTGTAGCTCTATGCTGTTGTTGTTTTGTTGTTTAGTGTAGCACCAGGGTTCCGGAGGAATGTTGTTTCGTTTTTACTGTGTACTGTGTACCACTGTGTATAGCAAAATTGACAATAAAAGCCTCTTGATTCTTGACTTGACTCTTGACCCAGTGTCTGGACGCCCAGCGTGGAGTTCCCCTACCCTGGCCAGGGTGGGAGAAATCAAGCTTAGTGGAGTGAATGCGTAGAGAAGAACGTTTGGCCATGGGTGGGCTAACGCATCCACACCCAATGGTGCATCTTTGTCCCTTAGAGAAAAGTACAGAGGACACTGAGCGTTTTCCCACGAGGCGTAAAGATCTACGGCAGCCCGGCTGTATCTCTGCCATATCTGCTCCACCACCTGGGTGTGCAGTTTCCATTCCCTGTACAGGGGATTCCCCTGGACAACAAATCCACACCCTTGTTCCATATGCCTGGAACATGAGTCATTCTGATGGATAAAAGCCTTATGTCGCACCACATTATCAGTTTCCTCGCTAACTGATGTAAATGGAGGGAGAGCACACACCCCTGCAGGTTGATGTATGCGACCACCATGGAATTGTTGGTTTTCACCAGTACATGTCGGCCCTTTATGAAAGCCAGAAAATGTTTCAGTCCTAGAAACACTGCCAACAACTCCAAGTAGTTTATATGACACAGGATTAGCTGTGGAGGCTAAACGCTGTTCACAGCTCTGCCCATTAGGGTCGCGCCCCAGCCCACCAAAGACGCGTCCGTCTTCATAGTAACCCTCGACGACACCACCCCCAAGGGAATTCCCGACCGAAGAGTTGTGGAGCATTCCCATTGGCGGAGCGCTATGACGCATGCGTTATTTTGACTGGCTGATTGAGATGACGTTGGGGACATAACCGCAAACGCGCAACCTATCTCTGAAAATCTCTCATCATGAGAAGTCCCAGGTTCACCACAGAAATCACCGAGGCCATTAAACCCAGCATTCGTTAGCACACACAGAACGGGACCATAGTCCCCACCCAAAAACGGGAGAGACACTGTATGAGAGATGCGATTCTCCTCTCTGTCAGCATGACTCGATAGGAGAGGGAAACTATACTGAGTCCTACATATTCCGCGGGACACAAGCGGCTCTTTTCACTGTTTATTCTGAAACCCAAGTTGCAGAGATGTGTGACCACGCTCTCCGCATCTCTGATCGCTCGCTCTTTCGACGAGGAGTATATCAGATAATCGTCTATATAAGACAAAATCCGTATCCCGATGTTTCGCAATGGCAAAAGAGCCGCTTCCACACATTTGCTGATAGTTCTCGGAGCGAGAGACAGTCCAAACGGAATGGTTTGAAACTCGCACACAGTGCCTCTGTGTGCAAACCTCAGATATTTTCTGTGTGACGGGTAAACGTCTATGTGAAATACGCGTCCGATAGATCGATCGTCACAAACCAATCTTTTGGGCGGATCGACCGACAGAGTGCTTTGTGTGTCAACATTCTGAATGAATATTTTCTCAGGGGCTTGTTTAACACCGAAGTCCAAAATCTGAAGAAGAGATGTGCTTCCTCTCTTCGGGATCACAAAGTATCGGGAGTAAAAGCCCTGATTGCTTTCCTACCTCCGGAACAATTCTGATTGCCCTTTTGCTCAAAAGAGAGTCGATCTCAGCCGTTAGTATGCAGGCCGACTCTCCTTCGGCCACTGAGACCAACACACCGTTGAATCTGTTTCATGATGAATTGAAGCCTGTATCCCCGTGAAATCGTGCTTAACACCCATGTATGTACAGTGCATGTGCGCCAATTGAGGAGGCACACAGAAAGGGAACCCCTGCGCATTGATGACGTCACAACCATCGCCACGCTGGTCTCCACTGGTAGAGTGAGCATGCCCTCCAGCGGTAAATCTAGGGGGGTGCACGCTAAATTCTTGGTATTTTTGAACATATGTCATAAGTGCTTGGTGACACTGAACAGTTTCCCTTATTCCTCCAACCCAAGGAGAAACTAGGGAGGAAGTCCTTATGGAACTCGGAACCGGGTTGTGTTCCCTTTTCCTTTTCTTCGCCGGTGGAGAAAAGAGGACAGGGGAACATTCGCGTGTCAGGTTGCACGCTTCTTATTCCTCTGCTCGGGGTGGGGCGGACGGTTTCTTGCCGCCACGGCCGCAAACGAATGCTATCCCTACGGTCCCAAGCCATCCGATCTCGGACTTTGACCAGTCCGCTGAGAGCCAATCTCGCACTCCTTGCGCTCAACGGCCTCCCTCTTGCAGCTGTGGAAAACCCCCAACGTGCTGGCTGAGGTGGCAGGATCTGAGTCAGCTTGCGAGGCAAACAAAGGTTGAAAGCTTCGTCCTCTTGTTTCCTAAGAGTGCTGGCCGCAGCCCTGAACCGTGCCTCGTGAAGAGCGCTGGATTAGGTCGTTCACCACACAGATCTCGTCCCAAAGTACCAGTTTAGGTATTCCTGTGTCATACTGTCGATCCATCTCCTCCAAAATCTCCGCCTGGTACGTGGACAGTAAAGTCACATCGTTTAGCGAGCACACTGACTGCGCCGTGTATTTATACATCCTCTGATAGATGTACACCGTCAATCTCTCGATTTTTCCAGGCAGTGCAATTTGAGAGGAGGCAGAGATAGAGCCCCGATTCGGATGGAGGTGATAGGCCACCGAAGGCTCCACTGCTGGGGGTCCAGCCAACTCCAGCTCTTCCATCCCCTGAATCTCCAGCTTAGAGCACCCTTTTGTGGGAAGCTTTCTCTTGAAGGGGCTAGACCAATAACGAGACATCTTCATGCAAGCCGGCACGGCAGGCAGGAGCTGTCTAGCAGCGGGTTGAGCAGGCGGCAGCCTTTTCCTGTCGTAAAGGTCTCTCACAGCTCCCTCTGCGTCCTGGGCCGCGGGCCAAGCTAGTCCCAGCTTAGCCGCGGCTCGCTTGCATTCTTCGTGCAGGTTACCTTCTGCCTGCGAGGCTGTGTCGCCTGCGCTCTGGGGTCTCTACTGTTGTGCCGGGAAGGGACCACTGTCGTCCTCATCCTAGTCCTCCACATCCAAGTTGAGGAGGTCAGAGTTCCCATAGCCCTCTGCGTTTTTGTCTAACGGTAATTTCTCCTTCTCCGCAAGGAGGTTATCGAACAGAGGCGGCATGACCGCGATCCTGCCTCCATCATTTCCGCCCAGCACGTGGTAGCTCGCGGCTGATGTTCGACGGCCGTAGACTTTGCAGCGGCGCAGGACAGACACGGGTCCTGTTGGTTAGCCACCGCTACTCTCAGCCGTCTTTAAAAAATTTTCACCAGTGAACGCATGCTTGCAGGTCTGCAAGCGACATTTGAGCGTGCTTTGGGCCCATGCACGCGATGCACATCTGGTGAGGGTCCCTGCCCGAGATGGTTGCTCCACATGATGATGGACACGGACGGGATGCAACCTCCATGATCCTCGACTCATTCCCTATGGTGGGGGGGGATGACCGTCGAAATGGCTGAGTACGGAGAAAACGAGACTCGTCAAACACGTTAGTCTGCCGAAATTTGCAGGGTAGTTAGCCCTCCGAAGCTTCGCCTTGACGCGCTAAGCCTGTAATTAGCTTGATGCTACTAAGTCCCTACCGTGTAATTTCATACCCAGCAGGTTGGAATAGGAATAGCTCGCCTCAATGTGAACGCTATACCATGACGTCGCTCAGCACAATTCTGTATGACTGGACTTGCGTTTAGTGGCGGAATCCAATGACAGCCCGCACGATGAACAGTTAAGCGAAAGCCAGCCGAGAACTGGATGTGCTGAGAGAGCTTAATGTAGTCCCACACAGGAAGAAAGCGCAAATAATGTTAGAAGGGGTCGACCTGAGGAATAAAGGTGGGGCGGAGCCTTATCTCAGGTTGACCTGTCTGTCAAGACAGACGTGTTGTCATAGGTGCTTCTATAGTTGGTCACACCCAAAGATTCTCTTAAAGAAACACCGAGCGAAGTTAGAAAAAGAACTACAACTACGTTTGTATCAACATTATACAGTGGACAGTCCAATATTAAAAGCTGCCATTAGCTATGTACATGTGCGAATTAAAAATTGCATTCATTGATGAACAATAGAGGTGGTATAAGGCTCATTTTACAGAAAAGTGCTCAATTATTTTACTTCAAGACTGGAAAACAGTCATTGCACTTTTTCCTAGTAGTAGAGCGCTCCATGTTTTTGTAGTTAAAGTATCTCTGCATTGAAAAATGTATTCTTGTATAAGATCAGAACAACGGTGGTATGGTCATGGTATGCTCTCATATACGCTTGGATGTATATAATAATTTTTTTTAAATACAGGACAGTTGGGAAAACATGTCTTCTGATCAGCTACAAGACCAATGCCTTCCCTGGAGAGAGCATCCCGACGGTGCAGAGGTGGCATAAGTACACACATCCTTTACTTAAGTAGAAGTACAGATACTCATGTTTTAAAATACTCGGGTAAAAGTTGAAGTACTGATTAAACTTTTTTACTCAAGTGAAAGTAAAGAAGTCTTGGCTCTGACATGTACTTAAGTAAAAAGTAGTTATTACTTTTACCTGTTTTAGCTGTTAACTGGACCTCACATCATAAAGGATAGATAGATAGATTACATTGTACAGGTACACAGCAACGAAATGCAGTTTGGCATCTACCAGAAGTGCAAAAAGTAGCAATCGTGCAAATAGTGCAGATAAATATATCACATATCATATATATCATATTTACAGCATGTGATATTATATATATATATATATATATATATATATATATATATATATATATATATATATATACACAGTGAGGAAAATAAGTATTTGAACACCCTGCTATTTTGCAAGTTCTCCCACTTATAAATCATGGAGGGGTCTGAAATTGTCATCGTAGTTGCATGTCCACTGTGAGAGACCTAATCTAAAAATAGAAATTCAGAAATCACAATGTATGATTTTTTAACTATTTATTTGTATGATACAGCTGCAAATAAGTATTTAAACACCTGTCAAAGTCAATGTTAATATTTGGTACAGTAGCCTTTGTTTGCAATTACAGAGGTCAAACTTTTCCTGTAGTTTTTCACCAGGTTTGCACACACTGCAGGAGGGATTTTGGCCCACTCCTCCACACAGATCTTCTCTAGATCAGTCAGGTTTCTGGCCTGTCACTAAGAAACACAGAGTTTGAGCTCCCTCCAAAGATTCTCTATTGGGTTTAGGTCTGGAGACTGGCTAGGCCATGCCAGAACCTTGATATGCTTCTTACAGAGCCACTCCTTGGTTATCCTGGCTGTGTGCTTCGGGTCATTGTCATGTTGGAAGACCCAGCCTCGACCCATCTTATGTGCAGAAAAACACCCCAAAAGCATGATGCTACCATCCCCATGCTTCACAGTAGGGATGGTGTTCTTGTGATGGTACTCATCATTTTTCTTTCTCCAAACACGTTAAGTGGAATTATGACCCAAAAGTTCTATTTTGGTCTCATCTGACCACATGACTTTCTCCCATGACTCCTCTGGATCATCCAAATGGTCAATGGCAAACTTAAGACGTGCCTGGATATGTGCTGGTTTAAGCAGGGGAACCTTCCGTGCCATGCATGATTTCAAACCATGACGTCTTAGTGTATTACCAACAGTAACCTTGGAAACGGTGGTCCCAGCTCTTTTCAGGTCATTGACCAGCTCCTCCTGTGTAGTTCTGGGCTGATTTCTCACCTTCCTTAGGATCATTGAGACCCCACGAGGTGAGATCTTGCATGGAGCCCCATTCCGGGGGAGATTGACAGTCATGTTTAGCTTCTTCCATTTTGTAATGATTGCTCCAACAGTGGACCTTTTTTCACCAAGCTGCTTGGCAATTTCCCCCTAGCCCTTTCCAGCCTTGTGGAGGTGTACAATTTTGTCTCTGGTGTCTTTGGACAGTTTTTTGGTCTTGGCCAGGTTAGTAGTTGGATTCTTACTGATTGTATGGGGTGGACAGGTGTCTTTATGCAGCTAACGACCTCAAACAGGTGCATCTAATTTATGATAATAAATGTAGTGAAGGTGGACATTTTAAAGTCAGACTAACGCATATGTCAGACTAATGTGTACGCATATGTACAGTGATTAAATATTACAGTGCAGAGATGTGTGGACATCATTAAGAGCCTTTGCTATGTTTCCACACGGACTGTTAATGAGGTGATACCGGAGAAACTGCACCGCTTCAAATCAAGTCAAGAAGCTTTTATATATATATATATATATATATATATATATATATATATATATATATATATATATATATATATATATATATATAATTATAGACATTTTACAGATTTGAATGATGTATTGTTTTTATCTGTACGATCAATAAAGACAGTAATTTAAGTTTGTGTCTCCATTATGAGGGAAAAACCCACAAAACGCCACCCAGAGGGTTAATTGTGTAAAACATAGCGGATTTGGTGTTTGATTTGAGACTTGGCGCAGAAATAAAACAAAAGTTTACTGATTAAAAATATTTTTTGGTGGAGTTTATTTATTTATTTTATATCTAAGTAAAGAAAGGAAAAAAGAAGGGACGTTGTGAATAAGTGTATGTTTTCAGTGTTTTCAGTGTATTCAGTGTATGTGTACTCCCTCTGTCTCATCCACGTTAACTCCAAACTTCTTACTGCCTTCTGCCCTGCTCATACTGAGCTTCGTAAACTAGCCTACATCTGTGGTGAGTGAGAGACAGGACTTTATACACCAGCGGATTGAAAAAGACGCGCAATGACAGGAAATCGGTTGTTCGGCTGAAATCGGTGCCCAGTGAAAATAAAAAAATATATAATTCACCAAATCAATGGATTAAAACTAAAGTAACGAGCCGGTTTTGAAAATCTAAGAAGTAAAAAGTACAGATATTTGTGTAAAAATTTAATGAGTAAAAGTAAAAAGTTGTCTGAAAAATAAAGAGTGGAGTAAAGTACTGATACCGAAAAAATCTACTTAAGTACAGTAACGAAGTATTTGTACTTTGTTACTTCCCACCTCTGCGACGGTGTGAGTAACATCACAAACCCGTCTGCTAAAGTCCAGTAGCCGACATGAACTTATATCTAGTTGTGTCTCCATTCATTTTCTCAGCTTCACTGTGTTCAATAGAAGTATTTGTCCTCTTGTTTTTCTTCACATACACGCAAAGAAATTCTCTCAATTTCTCTCCAGGTTTGATAATTATTCTCCAAATGTAATGGTAGATGGGAAGCCAGTGAACCTGGAGCTTTGGGACACAGCAGGACTGGAGGACTACGACCGACTCAGGCCTCTTTCCTATCCTCAAACGGTACAGTGCCATGAGCAAGCTCAATGCAGAGTGAATATTAACAGTTCATCTCATTTCAATCCTTTTGACCGTGCTTCATTGCTGCTTTTTGTTCTGCATGAGACTGTCGTACCAGTGGCGATTGTTATGAAAATCTGTGCTTGTGTTTCACGGGGCACAAAGTCTCCTATTATGTCCTTGCCACTACTTATTCTGCTAATAAAACTGAATGCGTTCTCTATTTTCCCCTTTACTGCACATCTCTCCATTTCGACTTTCATTCCAGTTCAACAAGGCCGTGCCGAATCAAGAAACGGAATGGAAATGATTTCCATATTTCTGAACCTGAAGTTCTGTCTCATTTTTCCTTTTTTTTTTTTTCCTTCTCCTCTATAGAAAGTGTTTTTAATCTGCTTCTCGCTGGTGAGCCCTGCCTCGTTCGAGAACGTCCGTGTCAAAGTAAGCAGCTTCCTTACCGACCCTGTGTGGCTAAGAAAGTCAAATTAAAGGAAGTGTTGTTTGTGTCTACTCTGTTGTCCACAATCTGGACAGCAGGGAAACAGGAAGGGCCTGATATAATGCGTCTGGTCGAGGATATTGTGTAAAACTCTTCTAGTATTTTGTTAGCTGTATGTACAAATAATATTCGTACATTTTATTTGATGATTTGACAATTTAATTTAGATATAATCTATATATTAAGGGCTGTCAACATAACAAATTAATAACCTGCTAACGCAAATTAATTTTAACGGCATTAAAATGTGCAGTCACAAGTCTGACCTATTTAGTCTCACATTTAGTCCCCAGTTGCTGTGTAATAATATCCTCCACTTGTCTGGGAAGATGTACCACTAGATTTTCACTATATTTTTACCTGTATAACCTCCTCATCTCTAAAGCTGCTTTGGGACAATGTCCATTGTTATAAGCATTATACAAATATAATTGAAATGAAAAGTGAATTAGAAGCTCTATAGAAGGCCACTCAAAATCTTCCACTCCAGCCCAGGTACATTGTCATGCTGGAACATTTGGGTCTCTGAATTTTCACGAGAGAATTGCATGCTAACTCCTCCAATGGCATCCTATACAATTATGTGCATTCAGCTTTGTAGAAGAACCAGAAAAATCGGTTGCTTACGTTAGGTTAGAACCAGAACAATTTGGTTTTAGGTTGCTTACGTTGGGTTAGAACAGGGATGGGTAAACTTTTTGACTCACGGGCCACAATGGGTTCTAAAATTTGACAGAGGGGCCAGGTCATACACACACACACACACACACACGGAAGGAGATTCTCCTTCCAAACAATAACTCTCCCACCTTCCCCTTCTACGAACGTCGTCTCCATCATGCCAGCAGCAAGTCTTCTCAAAGGTAAAGTACCCAGTAAAGATAATGTTTTCTTCTCTTATATGTTTTTATATGTTTTTATATGGTATGATTTCAATATAACATGTTAAAAGTAAATAATATTATTGAATATTGGCTTTATTTTTATTTTTGAAGTAATATTTTTGGTTGTCCAGAGCGAAGTTTCTGTTAATTCTTATGGGGAAATTCGTATCGGGATACAAACTTTTCAGATTACGAGTAAAGTTCCGGAACGAAATAAATTCGTACCTCACGGTTTCACTGTATGTATATATTACATTAGAGATTTGGCAAATTCAGTTTCATCAAGTGCCAAAAGATCAACAATTTGTTGATCTTTTTTTTCCCCAGTGCATCAGTAAACACAGCAGAAAAACTCAAGTTCAGTTTCAGTAGGAACAGTGTTGTTGAACTCTAAAAACTTATTTTGCCAGTTCATCAAAGTCTGGAGTAAGTTTTGTTGTGGCAATTCTCAGGATAGATCCGAGGTGTTTTTAAAGAGTATCAGATTAAGAAGAGAGTATTGCACGTAAACAACGTCAATGGAGCTGAAGTGCGACATCTTTAGGGGAAACGTGGGCATTACAGGGGAAAGGTAAATTGAACAATGTTTACCCGTACCTATTTTAATAGAATTTGGTCACGTTCGGCGGGCCGGATTAATAAACCTAACAGGCCGTGTGTGGCCCGCGGGCCATAGTTTGCCCATGTCTGGGTTAGAACCATAATAATCTGGTTATTAGGTTGCTTACCTTGGGTTAGAACCAGAACAATCTGGTTTTTAGGTTGCTTACGTTAGGTGAGAACCAGAACAATCTGGTTTTTAGGTTGCTTACGTTAGATTAGAACCAGACAAATCTGTTTTTTAGGTTGTTTACAATTAGGTTGTTTTTCCAATTTGTTTTTGTGAAATCTGACTGAGACGTCTTTTTTTTTTCTTTCCCCCCACAGTGGTATCCTGAGGTCAGACATCATTGCCCAAACACCCCAATCATTCTGGTTGGAACCAAGATCGACTTAAGAGAAGACAAAGACACTGTTGATAAGCTGGAAGAAAAGAAACTCACCCCTATTACTTACTCACAAGGCCTTGCGATGGCTAAAGAAATAGGTCAGTAGTAGAATTAATAATGAAGCAGAACAATTCGCATAATTATACGATCTTGTTTTTTCCAAATCGCCAGGCATTATTTAGTCGCTGTGTACTTGTATTTTTGCACACTCGTTTTTACAGATAGTCCCTGATTTACTTTTTATGTCTCAGAAAAGTTTGCCACGCAAAGAGTAAATTCAAACATGAGCCCAC
This sequence comes from Silurus meridionalis, assembly GCF_014805685.1. NCBI lineage: Eukaryota > Metazoa > Chordata > Actinopteri > Siluriformes > Siluridae > Silurus > Silurus meridionalis. The sequence continues at coordinate 6,775,462 of NC_060890.1, read as the reverse complement.
GTTCATTAAATATTCATGCAATTTTCATAACTTGAATGCGCTTAGAGAATGTGTGGTTGTGCTGCGGAGAAACAGATGCGTTAATTGAACTGTACAGAAAAGACTCGTTTACATATTTTCATATTGTACATACATAAGTTACAAAATAGGACGTATAAGTGTGGAGGAAGGTGCACACAGGTGAGGTTCTATGTAGGAGATCCCAACCTGAAGGAGATTGGAGACTGTAAGGTGTTGGCAGGGGACAGAGAAGCTAAACAGCATCGGATGGTGGTCTGTAGGATGGTTTTGGAGGTGAAGAGGAGAGTGAAGAGTGAAAGAAGAATAAGATGGTGGAAACTGAAGGAGAAAAACTGTAGTGTGAGATTCAGGGAAGAGGTCAGACAGAGGCTCGGTGGTGGTGAAGAGGTGCTGGATGATTGGGCAACTACCTCATTAGTGATAAGGGAGACAGCTAAAAAGGTACTTGGTGTAACATCTGGAAATAGAAAGGAAGACAAAGAGACGTGGTGGTGGAATGAGAAAGTGCAGAAGAGCCTAAGGAGAAAGAGGTTGGCAAAACAGATTTGGGATCAACAAAGTGATGTGAAAAGTAGGCAGGAGTACAAGGAGATGCACAGCAGGTGAAGGGGTATGTGGCGAAATTCAAGGAGAAGGCATATGAGGATCTGTAGGAGAAGTTGGAAACTAAGGATGAAGAAAAGGATTTGTATTGGTTGGTCAAGCAGAAGGAACGAGCTGGGAAGGATGTGCTGCAAGTTAGAGCAATAAAGGATGGAGATGGAAATGTGTTGACTAGTGATTAGGGTGTGTTGAGAAGATAGAGGGAGTATTTTGAGCATCTGATAAATGAGAGAGAGAGAAGGTTGGATGGTGTGGAGATGGTGAAGCAGGAAGTGGATAGGATTAGTAAGGAGGAAGTGAGAGCAGCGAAGAGGGAGATGGAGATGTTTAGGAGAAATGGCAGTAGAGGTTTTTAACCAGGTTGTTTAACAAGATTTTGAAAGGAGAGAGGATGCCTGAGGAATGGGGAAGGAGTGTGCTGGGTACGACAGGGTGGAGAGAGGAGTTGTGGTATTGTATGAGGAAGTCAGGTGTGTCAGAGAAGGTGTGTCATTTGAGGGTGGTGCAGGACATGTATGAGGAGAGTGTGATAGCAGTGAAGTGTGCTGTAGGAACGACAGACTGGTTCAAGGTGGAGGTGGGACTGCATTAAGGATTGGCTCTGAGCTCTTCCTGGTTTGCAATGGTGATGGACAGATGGACAGGTTGACGGACGAGGTCAGACAGGAGTCTCCCTGGACTATGATGTTTGGGGATGATATGAGTTTATTAGAGGGATAGCACATGTAGGACATTTTGGAGGTGTGGGAGGTGAGGTGAGGGAGGTGAAATTGAGATGGTTTGGACATGTGCAGAGGAGGGACATGGGGTATATCAGTAGGAGAATGCTGAGAATGGAGCCACCAGGAAGGAGGAAGAGAGGAAGACCAAGGAGGAGGTTTATGGATGTGGTGAGGGAAGACATGCAGGTAGTTGGTTTGAAAGAGGCAGATGTAGAGGACAGGGTGGTATGGAAACGGATGATCCACTGTGGCGACTCCTAATGGGAGCAACCGAAAGAAGTTGAGAAATTGTCTTTTGTGCAGCATGAAATGTTGACTCCAGGGATATCGAAGGTTACATCTGCATGTTATTCGAAGAGGAGCGGTGTTTCTCAAGAGGATGATACACCGGCGCACCAGTACTTCAGCCTGGTGCTGGTACAACATTTTTTTTTTTAGATCCCACTAAAACGCCTTCATGCTATAGTCATTGTGTAAGATCAAGAACCATACCCCCTACATCTCTCTTACTTGTGTATTATAATTATAACTCAATTGGCTTCACGACGTCTATTTTAAGATCCGAGGTGTTGGGTGTCCTCATTTATGTCTGTTCACACCAAATAATTCCTGCTGCCTTTTAATTAGGTGGTGGTGGTTTTTTCATGTAAACGTAACCCAGATTTGAGGTCAAACCCTTCAATTAAGAAGTTACTGATGGACCAATAGATGCACTTAAAATTATCCCAAAGGGGAAATTTTGGGAAACATTCCTTTTATTAATTATTTAGTGTACATATTTGTATCAAATACTGTTCAGTAATGTTACACTGGAGCGGGAGGGGAGAAAGCGCATGCTTTTACTGCCCCTGTGATGGAGCACTCCAAAGTACACAACCGAATTTGGCTTTTGTTTGCATTGACTCACGCATTCATCGTGAAGGATTCTGTTTATTTATTCCGACGCAGCATTGTATTAAGCCTGAATAGGAGGTGAAGAGAGATCTTGCCGTTCACATCCATTTACTGAAGAGTAGACCACAGGAAGTCACTCGTGCACTAAAAAGAAGTCGAGATTCAATCCCAAGAAGGTGTGAAACTTTTAGGGTCCCGTTTTTATTGTTTTCTTCCATCTTCCAAATACAACTTATGAATAATATTCTGTGCAAATGAAAATCAGTGTCTTTTGTTCCATGCTTTAGTGATTTCATACAAGTGTTAATCAGTTCATTTTATCTGTTAAAACAGATTTTACTTCATGTCTTGTGTTCTGTTCTGTGGCAGATGGTGATTCGTTACGTCACTGGCTGCTTTTCCACTTGTCAAACCCTGCTGAAACCATTATTTCATCACTCGACTCATCACTGTTACCAGTCATTTAAAAACAACCGATAAACATCTTACCAAACACACTGCAGTGTGTTAACTACTAAATCTGAACTATTCTTAGCTGGAAACTAAGGAAGGGGTTAATTATTAAAAAAAAAACATCTGAGAATTCACTGTTCGGAATGCTGGCTTCCTCCTTGAGCTTTATTTCGTCTTTCTTGATAGTAAAGATTTTACCCAGAGATTTGAACACTGACGTCTTGTTGCTCAAAGCAGGTCGGGTTCCAACTTCTCCGAGTTCAGCAAACACTTCTACCTGGAGGAACACCGAAATTAGATACATATTAACCCCAGAAGTTAATACATCATTTCTTTTTTCTTTTTCGCATATAAATGTTTGGGACAAATGGACAAGAAATGGAGTTTAGACCCAAGTCTTTGAATCTAATTGAGTATCCTATTAGTATTGATCAGAGGTGGGAAGTAGCGGAGTACAAATTCTTCGTTACTGTACTTAAGTAGATTTTTTCGGTATCAATACTTTACTCCACTATTTATTTTTACTCATTACATTTTTACAAAAATATCTGTACTTTTTACTTCTTACATTTTCAAAACCGGTTCACTACTTTAGTTTTAATCCATTGATTTGGTGAAATGTTTTTTTTATTTTCACTGTGCGCTGATTTCAGCCGAACAACCAATTTCCTGTTACTGCGCGTCTTTTTCAATCCGCTGGTGTATAAAGTCCTGACTCTCACTCACCACAGATGTAGACTAGTTTACAGAGCTAAGAATCAGCAGGCAGAAGGCAGTAAAAAGTTTGGGGTTAATGTGGATGAGACAGAGGGAGTCAGTGACGTAAACATGACTGAGAACAGACACATTCCTGATCATCATCTTTTCTCTGCTTGTGTTCTATATGTGGATCTTCAGCCTGGGTATATATATATACACATATATATATGTATGTATGTATGTATATTTGGCTGTCAAAATTAAAATTATTGTAAACGGCAATAAATTTTATTAACGCGCTATCAATTCAGCGAGCATTTCTGTTTCACCATTTTTATAGAAAATGTAAATACATAAATAAATAACTAAATAAAAAAGAGTTGTACTGTTGTACTCTGCACTGTTATAGCCTTTATATTTAATCACTGTACATATGCTTACATATATATCACATGCTGTACATATGATACATGTTTAACACCTCCAAGTTGCCAGTTTTGGGCACCTGAGCAAGCACTTAACTTACTACTGTTTATTTAGTAAATGAGATCATTAAGAGTCGCTCGGGATAAACACTAACAACAGGAAGTGGCTATATCTCACTATCTTTGTCTCTCTATTTTCTCTATCTAATTGTCTCTGTGTCTCTTTTAGTAAATGTCTCTGTCTCACTGTATATGTCTCTCTCTTGCTGTCTCTCTATTTGTTTCTCACTCTTTCTAAAGCTGTGTCTGTGTCTCTTTGTCTTTGTCTCTGTCTTTCCTGCTTATTTACATGTCTAACAAAGTTTTGAGTTTTGAAGTAATGCCATTAGTGATCTATGATGAAAGACTTCCCTGGTTCGATTCTTACCTCTAGTTTCATATTGAACATTATAAGAAGTTTTTAAAAACAGAAAAATAAAAGGTCATTAAAATTGGTTGCTGATAAATCATGGTATATCAGTGGTGCAGGTGTTGGAGATGTGGTTCTTGTACCTGAGTCACTTCTCATAGACTTCGAGTTACTGAGAGAATGTACAGGAAGGGGAAGTTTTGACCCTCTACCATCATGATCTAAGAGAAAACAGTGGTCTCTTAACTATAGAAAAGCCAAGAGTCCAATAAGCAAAGGCTTGTTTGCCGCTCCTGTGTTGGTGTAATGGTCAGTCAAGTGGTTGCTGCTATCTGACTCACCTGGTTTGATTCCTGCCCCTTAGCTTTCCTTTAAATTGTTTAAAAAGTTTTTAAAAAAACAAATAAGGTCCTAAAAATCAGGTTCTTCTGGAGATCCTGTGGCTCAATTGGAAGAGCTTTACCTCTGGGTTGAGAGGTTGCCGGTTCAAACCCCGGCCAGGGCTCAAAGTTAAGAGTGTGGAAGGTTCCGGTGGCCGTAGTAAAGAAGGTGTCAGAAATGGCTGCGTGGAAGGTTGGATGTGGTTTCACAGGGCGTATCCTGAAGCAGGGGGGCAATATCCGGGCATCTTCCCCCCGGTGTCTGAGAAGCTGAAAACAGGGGGTTATGAAGCAAAAAAGTATCGACTTAGTTTTGCATATATAGGGAAAAATTCTGCCAAAAACCTATCACCCTCACTTTTTCTGAGGCTGTGAAGCAGCAGGTCTTCACAGGCTTTGTTTACAGTCAACTACCTCATTGCTCACCAGACACTACTTTCCAGACAGCTTAACCAGTGTGGGGACAAGCCAGATTCGAACCAGCAACCTCTGAGCTCAAAGGCAAGGCTTTTATGACAAAGCCATCATGTCCCACAACACACCTTCTTTTTTTGGGGGGTTTATCGTTTGTTTCATGCTTCAAAGCAAGCAATTCAGACCAGACAGAAACACAGAAAGCAGGACTCGAACCCTGAACCCCACCAACAGCAAAATACCAGTCTTAACCCACTGAACCATCGGGAAGGACCGGCTGCAACAATTGTTTAGAGCAGGTCTATCTTTTCTTTCAAACCATCAACACAAAAATATAATGCTAAAGACAGACATAGGAAGCAAACCCATGACTAGCAGGGACAAAGCAGGATTCGAACCTTGCTTCATACCATTAGCAAGGCACCAGCATTAACCCACTGAACCATACGGAAAGACAAGCTGGGAAGCTTGTTTAGAGCAGGTCTATCTTTCTTTTTAACCCATCAAAACAAGAATATGAATATGACGTAGGAATCAGTAATTTAACCTGCCTTATGACTAGCAGACAGAAAGCTAGGTTTGAACCCTGACCACCAACATTAGCAAAGTACCAGCCTTAACCCACTAAGCCATCAAAAAAAACATGATGGGAAGCTTGATTAGAGCAGGTCTATCATAATATTGCTAATATTTTTATCGCTAAAGAAAAATGTAGGAAGTGAATCCTGATCGTGACTGGCAGGAAGAAAGCAGGATTCAAACCCTGAACCACACCAAAATTAAGAAACTTGATTTAACCCACTGAACCATCAGGGAAGACAGGCCAGGAGGGTTGTTTAGAGCAGGTCTATCTATCTTTAAACCATCAACACAAGAATATAAAGCTAAAGAAAGATTTAGGAAGCAGGAACATAACCTACATCGCAACCAGCAGGATTCAAACCCTGATCCTCAATATCAGCGAGGCACTAGCCTTAACCCACTGAACCATGGAAGAGATCAGACTGGGATGCATGTTAAGATGAGGCACAAGCCTTAAACTACTGAGCGACCACTGCTGAAAAGCATGTATGCTTTTTTTGGAGGGCTCATACTTTGTTTCATGCCAGCGCTGTAAGAAAGAAGGCATGTAGGACTGGCTTTGAAACCTTACCACCAGCGTGGACTATATTAAGGACCATGTTCAGGCACAAGCCTTAACCCACTGAGATACCACAGAAGTGCCTTTTTTTGGTGGAGTTATCTTTCATTAAAGACCACGAAATTAATCCAAGGGGACAAGGTCCAGAAGTTTTATTTACCAACACAGCAACCAGCTTGACCAGGAATCAAACTCTCAAACTCATCCTTGTGGGGATACTGACATTAGCCCACTAGGCTATCACATCCATCCAGCCAGTTATCTATCTATCTATCTATTTATAATGTGAGGTCCAGTTAACAGCTAAAACAGGTAGCAGTAATAACTACTTTCTACTTAAGTACATGTCAGAGCCAAAACCTCTTTACTTTCACTTAAGTAAAAAAGTTTAATCAGTACTTCAACTTTTACTGTATACTGAGTATTTTGAAACATGAGTATCTGTACTTCTACTTAAGTAAAGGATGTGTGTACTTTTGCCACCTCTGCTAGTCACAATATGGGTTTGCTTCCTAAGTCTGTCTTTAGCATTATATTCTTGTGTTGATTGGCACATCCTGTCCTTCCTGATGGTTCAGTGGGAAAACTTTTTTTAATTAAATACATTTCTGCCAGGAGCCTAAATTGATACTTTTTTTGAACGTTTTTGCTTCATAAACCCCTGTTTTCAGCTTTTCAGACGCCAGGGGGGCAGATGCCCAGATATTGCCCCCCTGTTTCAAGATACGCCCTCCGAAACCACATCCAACCTTCCACGCAGCCATTTCTGACACCTTCTTTACTATGGCCACCGGAACCTTCCACACTCTTAACTTTGAGCCCTGGCCGGGGTTTGAACCGGCAACCTCTCAACCCAGAGGTAAAGCTCTTCCAATTGAGCCCCAGGATCTCCTGAAGAACCTGATTTTTAGGACCTTATTTTTTTTTTAAAAACTTTTTAAACAATTTAAAGGAAAGCTAAGGGGTAGGAATCAAACCAGGTGAGTCAGATAGCAGCAACCACTTCACTGACCATTGCACCAACACAGGAGAGGCAAACAAGCCTTTGCTTATTGGACTCTTGGCTTTTCTATAGTTAGGAGACCAGTGGTTTCTCTTAGATCATGATGGTAGAGGGTCAAAACTTCTCCCTCCTGTACATTCTCTCAGTAACTCGAAGTCTATGAGAAGTGACTCAGGTACAAGAACCACATCTCCAACACCTTCACCACTGATATACCATGATTTACCAGCAACCAATTTTAATGATCTTTCATTGTTCTGTTCTTAAAAACTTCTTAATGTTCAATATAAAACTAGAGGTAAGAATCGAACCAGGGAAGTCTTTCATCATAGATCGCTAATGGCATTACTTCAAAACTCAAAACTTTGTTAGACATGTAAATAAGCAGGAAAGACAAAGACAAAGACAAAGAGACACAGACACAGCTTTAGAAAGAGTGAGAAACAAAAAGAGAGACAGCAAGAGAGAGACATATACAGTGAGACAGAGACATTTACTAAAAGAGACACAGAGACAATTTGATAGGGAAAATAGAGAGACAAAGATAGCGAGATATAGCCACTTCCTGTTGTTAGTGTTTATCCCGAGCGACTCTTAATGATCTCATTTACTAAATGAGCAGTAGTGAGTTAAGAGTTTGCTCAAGTGCCCAAAACTGGCAGCTTGGAGGTGTTAAACATGTATCATATGTACAGCATGTGATATATATGTAAGCATATGTACAGTGATTAAATATAAAGGCTATATCAGTGCAGAGACGTGTGGACATCATTTAGAGCCTTTGCTATGTTTCCACACGGACAGTTAATGAGGTGATACTGGAGAAACTGCACCTCTTTAAGTCAAGTCAGGAAGCTTTTATATATATAAAATTATAGACATTTTACAGATTTAAATGATGTATTGTTTTTATCTGTACGATCAATAAAGACAGTAATTTAAGTTTGTGTCGCCATTATGAGGGAAAAACCCACAAAACGCCACCCAGAGGGTAAATTGTGAGAATCATGGCGGATTTTGGTGTTTGATTTGAGACTCAGAAATAAAACAAAAGTTTACTGATTAAAAATATTTTTATCTGGAGTTAATTTATTTATTTTATATCTAAGTAAAGAAAGGAAAAAATTTCGTGCCGTTTAAAATCATTTTGATTTTGACAGCCAAATATCAAAATGAGCGATAACAACGACCGCCGTGAACCAACATATACCAACAATAACGGACGGTGAGAGTGTGGAAGTTTAAATAGGAGCTGGTGATGATGCTAAACGAGCACCATATGTGCGCGATTGAAGCAGGGAGCTTCAGAGAAAGCGGCTGAGAAAGCACTTGAAGGGGGCCAAAGGGGGCGTGGCAGGTGGATTCCTGACAGATAAACATGTACTGTACATTTTTATAGCATGCCTTCATCAAACAAATCGCGGCAACGCTGTTGTGTAAAAAAAAACTCTCCAAAAACACGTGCATGCACATTCTCATTTATTAATGCACATCATGTACATAAAGAAATATGATTTTCGTTTATCTCGATCATCGGTTATCTAAACGGTTTTTGGCAACCCCCTAGGACATCGACATAACCGGGTTCCACTGTATACAGGAGCGTAGATTACGCGGGGGACATGTCCCCCGCACTTTTTTTATAAAAAGTTCATTCGTCCCCCTCACTTTTTTTAGTGGAGGAAAAAAAAACAGGTAACACTACACATTTCGTCCCCCCCACTTTTGAAATGATGGCTATGCCCCTGACTGTATATATATATATATATATATATATATATATATATATATATATATATATATATATATATATATATATTGATACAAAACTTATTAAAAATGTTGTTACCTAATGAATGTATCCAGGCTGAAGAGCCACATATAGAACACAAGCAGAGAAAAGATGATGATGATCATGAATGTGTCTGTTCTCAGGCATGTTTACATCACTGACTCCTCTGTCTCATCCACATTAACCCCAAACTTCTTACTGCCTTCTGTGGTGAGTGAGAGACAGGACTTTATACACCAGTGGATTGAAAAAGATACGCAATGACAGGAAATCAGTTGTTCCGCTGAAATCGGCACGCAGTGAAAATAAAAATAATATTTCACCAAATCAATGGATTAAAACTAAAGTAACGAGTCTGTTTTGAAAATGTAAGAAGTAAAAAGTACAGATATTTGTGTAAAAATGTAATGAGTAAAAGTAAAAAGTTGTCTGAAAAATAAATAGTGGATTAAAGTACTGATACCGAAAAAATCGACTTAAGTACAGTAACGAAGTATTTGTACTTCGTTACTTCCCACCTCTGGTGACTAGCAGGGACAATGCAGGATTTGAACCCTGATTCACACCATTAGCAAGGCACCAGCATTAACCCACTGAACCATCAGGAAGGACAAGCTGGGAAGATTGTTTAGAGCAGGTCTATCTTTCTTTTTAACACATCAAAACAGGAATATGAAGATGTAGGAATCAGGAATATAACCTACCTCATGACTAGCAGACAGAAAGCCAGGTTTGAACCCTGACCACCAACATTAGCAAAGCCCACCTTAACCCACTAAGCCATCAGAAAAAAACAGGATGGGAAGTTTGATTAGAGCAGGTCTATCATTCTTTTCAAACCATCAACTCAAGAATTTAACGGTAAAGAAAGATGTAGGACGCAAATACAGATGTAAGTAGCACAAGTTGAACCCACATTGTAAATAACAGGAATCGAACCCTATTCCTCACCACCAGTGAGATACCAACGTTAACCCATTGAACCATTGGTGAGGACAGGCTAGGAAGCTTATTTAGAGCAGGTCTATCTTTCCTTTCAACCCATTAAAAACAAAAATATATCGCTAAAGAAAAATGTAGGAAGTGAATCCTGATCGTGACTGGCAGACAGAAAGCAGGATTCGAACACTGAACACCACCAAAAGCACGACACCTGATTTAACCCACTGAACCATCAGAGAAGACAGGCCAGGAAGTTTGTTTAGAGCAGGTCTATCTACCTTTAAACCATCAACACAAGAATATAAAGCTAAAGAAAGATTTAGGAAGCAGGAACATAACCTACATCACAACTAGCAGGATTCAAACCCTGATCCTCACCATCAGCGAGGTACCAGCCTGAATCCAATGAACCATGGAAGAGATCAGACTGGGATGCATGTTTAGATGAGGCACAAGCCTTAAACCACTGAGCGACCACTGCTGAAAAGCATGTGTGCTTTTTGGAGGGTTCATACTTTGTTTCATGCCAGCACAGTAAGAAAGAAGGCATGTAGGACTGGCTTTGAAACCTTATCACCAGCGTGGACTATATTAAGGACCATGTTCAGGCACACGCCTTAACCCACTGAGCTACCACAGAAGTGCCTTTTTTTTTTTTATTTTTTGGTGGGGTTATCTTTCATTAAAGACCAGGAAATCAAGAAATTAATCCAACACAGAAAGGACAGAATTGAAATGTTTTCAGAGTGGACAAGGTCCAGAAGTTTTATTTACCAACACAGCAACCAGCTCCACCAGGAATCAAACTCTCAAACGCATCCTCGTGGGGATACTGACATTAACCCACTAGGCTATCACTCACTCACTCACTCACTCACTCACATACTCACATACATCCATCCATCCATCCATCCATCCATCCATCCATCCATCCATCCATCCATCCATCTATCTATCTATCTATCTATCTATCTATCTATCTATCTATCTATCTATCTATCTATCTATCTATCTATCTATCTATCTATCTATCTATCTATCTATCTATCTATCTATCTAATATGATGTGAGGTCCAGTTAACAGCTAAAACAGGTAGCAGTAATAACTACTTTTTACTTAAGTACATGTCAGAGCCAAAAAGTCTTTACTTTCACTTGAGTAAAAAAGTTTAATCAGTACTTCAACTTTTACCCGAGTATTTTAAAACATGAGGATCTGTACTTCTACTTAAGTAAAGGATGTGTGTACTTTTGCCACCTCTGATACATACATACATACATACACACACACACACACACACACACACACACACACACACACACACACACACACACACACACACACATATATAGAAGAACATATTTACATTTAATCACCACATTATCTGTGTAAAGCTGCTTTGAGACAATGTTCATTGTTAAAAGCGCTATACAAATAAAAATGAATTGAATTGAATTTAATATATACACACATATACACACACACACACACACACAGTTGGCTTACTCCAGTCTGAATGATGTCTCCCGACTCCACTGCAGCTCCGTCTCTGCTGTCCACGTAAATCACGGCGTCTCTCATCAGTTCGTCGTCGAGTTCCCTCCAGTCCGGCCGACAAGCCCCAGCCGCTAACATTTCAAAGTAAAATGTCTTACACTTTACAAAAAAAATGTTTTGTCCCATGCTGAAAGATGCAGTCGTTTCTAACCTGCAATGTGAGCACCAGGTTTAACCCACTCCCCAAACAGCACTTGTTGACTAGAATTAGTGACTGTGATGATGATGTCCACCCATGCACTGCCTCTTGGCAGAAGAAAATACTTTTACAGGACCCTAGACAAGTGCAGCAAACCTTTCAGCTGTCTCCAGTCTCTGGCTGCACACGTACCTAAACACAATATTGTTTCACGGTATTGCATATACACAGGAAAACGAAATCTGAACTAAATAACCTCTTTTAATGTAACTAAAATTGGCCTACTTAGCCTATTCCAACTCAACCAATCAGATGTAGTAGAGTATTTGAATGTTTATGGAATTTCAATATGTATTGAATACATTAATATTAATATTTGTTGTTGTCATTGAACAAATCAACAATAGTGTGTTCCAATGCTCTGTAGTGTTTAATTCCTGTTGTACCCAAGCAATTGATTGACATTTTTACATTGTACATGTGGTAGTTTAAATCTCGCCACACATTCCTGTCCTGAGCAATAAGGTGTGGCTATAAAACATGGCCACGTGAAACAGGACCTATTCCTACAGTGCATATTGACGGATGACAGATCTTTTAACTTTACCTCTTTAAAGGAGAAGATTTTTGTGAAGATTTCATAACGGCTGACTGCCTGTTGGCCACAGCCAAGGATGCACAAGATCTCAGCCTGAGCCGGCATCAGCAGCTAACGGAAGAAAAGCAGTATTTTAGTGTCAGTGCTACATAACTGTGACTCTAGAACCTTCAATCCGGTAGTTCAATAAGGGATTACTTATGCAGAGATTGCGGAGATGGCCGCTGTCCTTTTAAAGGTGATATCTGATCTGTCAATAACCTGTCAAGAGAGTAGAAAACAATGAACTACATTAGAATATCACAATGCTACGAAAACGGGGCATGTCTTGAAAGTCACGTAAAATACAGATTGACATGGCAGAGGTAGAGCTGCATCTGTCTCCAGGAAGATGCAGCTCTAACTCTGCCATGTTAATCTGTATTCTACATGACTTTCAGGACACGCCCCTGTCTCCGTAGTGTTGTGATATTCACGTAGCAGCAGTGGTGCTGAAAGAACGCCCTCGAGAAACAGTTTAGTGAGGAGAAATCAATCCACGTATCAAATATTGAGCACTTTCTAAATAATATAAGGTATAGCGCATCTACTTACCAATGCAAATATGTTAAGCATGATGCATCCCGACACAAATGCCAGACAGGAAAACATTACTAATGCTTGCAAATTTGGGTCACATGATCAGTTGAAATAACAGCATCTGAGCCATTATAGTGTAATGAAATCTCTATGAAAACACTGTAGCAAATTTAGCTCGCAAAGAAAGGTAAATATTTATAGTAATTATAAATATTTAAGTTAAGTTGAATTTGACGGTAATGGAATTAACATTACACTTATTTGTCTGTTCGTCCGCCAAACAGACAGTATAATTTATATTAATTCTATAAAAGAGGTATCTCCCTGGCCAAGAAAGACGTAACCCCCTTTTACTTTATACCGTAAATTAAATTAAAAGAGCAAGTAGTTCAGACCGGATGTAGCAGGAACTTTGCATTTACGAACGTACTCAGAAACGATCACTTGTGAAAAATATGGCGTTTAATAAATGAGACAAACACACATAAAACTAGCTACACGAACAAACAAAAGAAATAAAGAAAACACAAATAAAATAAAATAAACAAAGGTTAAAACTAGGAAAGGAGGGAGAGAAAGGAACAAGAAGAAATTGTTAAAGGAAAGGGAATGGATGGAAATGTTTAAGCTTCAAAATTAAGCACACCCTAACTGGGAAATCGTCACAGGAATTTAAATTCACCTTAAGATTTACTAAGACTTAAAATACGCATCTAAATTCGTTGGTAAAGGAAACGGTTACTTGCATTGGCTTGTTGCACAAGAGTCCGGATGCGAAAAGGAAATCTTTGAAAAGCCAGTTAGGGTGGGGTCAGATGTTCTTCCAGGTTCTCCTGAAGATCAGAGCGGTGGTTGTTCTTGGAAGTGAAGCTTGCCGGAAGATCTTGAAGAAAGAGGGAGTCGTTTCCAAGCTGTTTCGTACGTCTGACCAACGATTGGTGGTGTTCGTGACATTTTAAAGGTCTCGAACTCCACCCATCTTTGGGGGAACGGCCAATACTAAGGGTTGAGATTTTGGAGGGAAAAACTCCCCTTTGTTCCATGTGTCTGTGGGCATGGTTTGGATTATAGAACTTTAAAGTTTTATCTGAAGTGTATTAAGACGGTATGGTGACTTTCCTGATCCAATAAAATGTACCATTGTTTGAAAAGTAAGTTACAGATAATTTTGTGGTCATTTGGATACTAAACACGAGAGGATTGATGGCATAACGGCAGCGGTACATTACATACATAGATCTGTAGTCAAAGTGTAACTAATGTTACTACAACATTATGTTCTGATAAAAGAACGAAAACACAAAACAAAATGCACTTTCATTAGGAAAGTGAAGAGCAGATAATTTTGTATAAATTCTGACATCAGGCCTTAAAAGGACATATAGCATTAGAACAGGTATACATTAACATGCTGGGACCAGTAATTAACGTATAACGGATGTTAGTACAATGTCGTATTCTGATCAAATGAAATGCACCCTTGTCAGGAAAGTAAAGAACAGATAATTTTAAGTCAATTAAGCCTTAATAGAAGAGACACATTAATAGAGTTACATTAATAGGATCTTTAGCGTACAATTATAAACAATAAAGGAGATACATACAAGTATAGGTTAATGTCGTGGGGTGTGGAGCATCTTATTCATTTTGTTTTAATTAGAAAAAGGAATGCTTTATTGTATTAGTGTGTGTGTGTGTGCATTGTGTATGTGTTGGTGTTTTATGGTCGTGGTCTCTATGCGGTCAACAGAGAACCTGCATGGGGTTATCTCGTCTTGTGGTAGGATCCAGACCTTCTGGAGCCAGTTGTGTGTGGGTGTGTGTTTTAGGATTAGGGGGTCTTTGTGAACTCAACAGGAGTTCAGGGTCTGGTCCTGTTTAGTGTCTTTGAAAGGGGGAGTGTGGCACTTATGACTATTTTACCCCCAATAAAAGTTTCAACTTTTGATTGAGGTAAAGATGTCATAGGTTAAAAGGAATGCCTGGGACATGAAATCTAAATGATCTGTGCCAGACGCTACAACACCCTTTCCTGGAATGCCTCAGAGAATAAGGACATACCAAAAGAAAAAGCATCAAGAAGAACGAGGAGCATTCAAAGCAAGTCCAGGACAACATTCTAAATGAAATTGACAGTATCTAGCAGACACCCAGAGGGACTTACAACTGAGCAGCTTGGTGGTTCTGGGATTTGAACTTGCAACCTCCAGATCCAGAGTCCAATGCCTTAACCATTGAGCTACCACCTACCTAAAATCAACCAGGAGGCTACGGTCAAGGCAGTGACTAAGAAGATAACACGCAGCATAAAGCATCCACCAGCATGCTTCAATCTGCTGATAGTGGGGGATTATTAAACATGATTATTTTGCTACATGTATATGTAAAATCAATCACTGTCCATGTTGAATGGATGGTGCTCATTATGGAGCGACGTTCTGAAAATGATATGTATCCATGGGAAATTATCTACTGAGGAATCCTGAGAAAGCCTCACAGCAAGCACCCAATCCATGGAAGTCTTTTTTTTTTACATATTCATTTCTTATCAAAACAAAAACTGCTCAGTTTTAATTTGCTATTGAATAAATGCCACTAATGTACATATAAATGTTCTGAATTTATAATTTATATATTATAAATCTTTTTTTTTTTAAGGCCATTCTATTCAGACTAATACATACAGGATGGCGCTTTATTTCACTTTCATGTTCCGCACAAGCCCCGCCTTCTGCATCATGATTGGCTAAATACACAGTTACCGTCGTCCAATCAGAGAGCCGCTTGTGAATACTAATATCCAATCATACCATTAAAATGGGTGTAATAGGGAGTTTTCTCACAGGAAATGAGTTTACAGCATCGGAAGTATGTAGAGGCCGTTAGAAAACCTGTTGTGATTTTATTTCCGGTTGTTTTAGGTGTTGGCTGCACTGGAGGTGAAGTCTCACTTGCCAGCTCAGGATCTATAAGAAGTTTGTGATTGTTTTTGTTTGTTTGTTTGTTTTATCTGGAGATATTAGTTTTATTTGAGAAGGTGGTGTATTTCCAGTGTGATCCAGAGAGACTTGGTTTTTATTATTATTATTATTATTTCTACATCTAGAAGACAAGAAGCAGGTGGGAATGGAGACCATAAAGTGTGTGGTGGTTGGAGACGGGTGAGTGTGTGATCATGCTGTCTATTGGACGTGTCTACTGGTAGGCTGAGTCACGTGACTTGTTAGAGGAACCAGTTAACCCTGTATATGTTCCTCCAGGTTTATTATAATTAGAAGACATGACAGAGTTAATGTCTGGTAAATAGTTTTAAAAATAAAAGTATCCTATATTTTTTATATCTATTTTTTCTTTAGTGTAATCATCTTTCAATTCCTTCATTGTGGAGCTTTTTGGCTTTACATCTTCACTTCCTGATTCCTGGAATCTCCTTAACTACAAACCCTATACTGTTATACACTTGAACCACAAATAACCTTAATAATCTTATTTATAATAATTATTTAGGAAAACAGCCAATACATGTCCCAAAACACATCAATTGAATGTTTGGATCATCTCATGGCACTTCAGTATCTTATGCAATGGAGTCATGAAACCATTTTCACTTGAAGCAACTTTATAACACAATAAATACATTTTTAGTTTATTTAAGTGAACATTTTATATATAATATGAGTAATTTCTCTCAGGTTGTGTAAGTTTTGTCTGTAAAGATGACCATATACGCAAGATATTCAGCAAAACGTACAGGATGGTTTCCACAGAAATTGGAAACCATCCTGTACGTTTTGCTGAATATCTTGCTGTTCTGGAGCAAGAACCAGTAGCCTTTATTTATTTATTTATTTTTGTCTAAAAAAGTGTACTAAAGACTTTTTGGAGATCCATAAAATTTTAATTTGGAAGCTATAAATTAGAATCTACAACTAAGTTTGTAAAAAAATATTCAATCAAATTGCATTCATTGATGAACAATCGAGGTGGTATGAGGCTCATTTTAGAGAAAAGTGCTCAATTATTTTACTTCAAGATTGGAAAACAGTCATTGCCATTTTTCCTAATAGTAGAGCGCTCCATGTTTTTGTAGTTTAAGTATCTCTGCGTTGAAAAATGTATTCTTGTATAAGATCGGACTACGGTGGTATGGTCATGGTATGCTGTCATATACGCTTGGATGTATATAATCTTTTTTTTATACACAGGGCAGTCGGAAAAACAAGTCTTTTGATCAGCTACAAGACCAACACCTTCCCCAGAGGGCACATCCCTATGGTGTGAGTAACATCACACACTCGTCCACTAAAGTCCAGTAGCCGACAAGAACAGTCTCTTGTTGTGTCTCCGTTCATTTTCTTAGCTTCACTGTGTCCAATAGAAGTATTTGTCCTCTTGTTTTTCTTCACATACACGCAAAGAAATTCTCTCAATTTTTTCCAGACTTTATTATTATTCTGTGAATGTAATGGTAGATGGGAAGCCAGTGAACCTGGAGCTTTGGGACACAGGAGGACAGGAGGAATATGACCGACTCAGGCCTCTTTCCTATCCTCAAACGGTACAGCGCCATGAGCAAGCTCAATGCAGATTAAATATTAACAGTCCATCTCATTTCAATCCTTTTGACCGTGCTTCATTGCTGCTTTTTGTTCTGCATGAAACTGTCGTACCAGTGGCGATTGTTATGAAAATCTGTGCTTGTGTTTCACGGGGCAGAATGTCTCCTATTATGTCCTTGCCACTACTTATTCTGCTAATAAAACTGAATGCGTTCTCTATTTTCCTCTTTACTGCACATCTCTCCATTTCGACTTCCATACCAGTTCAACAAGGCCGTGCCGAATCAAGAAACGGAATGGAAATTATTTTGCATATTTCTCAACCTGAAGTTTTGTCTCATTTTTGATTATTTTTTTCCTTCTCCTCTATAGAAAGTGTTTTTAATCTGCTTCTCGCTGGTGAGCCCTGCCTCGTTCGAGAACATCCGTGTCAAAGTAAGCAGCTTCCTTACCGAACCTGTGTGGCTAAAAAAGTCAAATTAAAGGAAGTGTTTTTTGTGTTCAAAGAACATCTGGACAGCAGGGAAACAGGAAGGGCCTGATATAATGCTTCTGGTCGAGGATATTGCGTAAAACTCTTCCAGTATTTTGTTAGCTGTATGTACAAATAATAATCGTACATTTTATTTGATGATTTGACAATTTAATTTAGATATATTCTATATATAAAGGGCTGTCAAAATTAATGAATTAATTACCTGCTAACGCAAATTAATTTTAACGGCACTAATTTAATTAATGTGCGGTAACAAGTCTGACCTATTTAGTCTCACATTTAGTCCCCAGTTGCTGTGTTATAATGTCCTCCACTTGTCTGGGAAGATGTACCACTAGATTTTCAACTGTATAACCTCCTCATCTCTAAAACTGCTTTGTGACAATGTCCATTGTTATAAGCATTATACAAATACAGTTAAATTGAAAAGTGAATTAGAAGCTCTATAGAAGGCCACTCAACATCTTCTACTCCAGCCCAGGGACATTGTCTTGCTGGAACATTTGGGTCTAATAGTTTCACAAGAAAAGTTCATGCTAACTCCTCCAATGGCATCCTATACAATTATGTGCCTTCAGCTTTGTAGAGGAACCAGAAAAATCTGGGTTTTAGGTTGTTTATGTTAGGTTAGAACCAGAAAAATCTGGTTTTTAGGTTGTTTACAATTAGGTTGTTTTTCCAATTTGTGTCTGTGAAATCTGACTGAGCCGTTTTTTTTTTTTTCTTTCCTCCACAGTGGTATCCTGAGGTCAGACATCATTGCCCAAACACCCCGATCATTCTGGTTGGAACCAAGATCGACTTAAGAGAAGACAAAGACACTGTTGATAAGCTGAAAGAAAAGAAACTCACCCCCATTACTTACCCACAAGGCCTTGCTATGGCTAAAGAAATAGGTCAGTAGTAGAATTAATAATGAAGCAGAACAATTCGCACAATTATACAATCTTGTTTTCCCAAATCGCCAGGCATTATTTAGACACTGTGTACTATTTTATACATATTGTTATTTGTGGTGAGAGTAGGGAGTAGGTTGGGAAGAGCCTGAGAGGTGGAGATATGCGCTGGAGAGAAGGGGAATGAAAATCAGTAGGAGTAAGACAGAGTACATGTGTGTGAATGAGAGGAAGGCAGTGGTTGCAGGGAGAAGAGGTGGAGAAGGTGGAGGAGTTCAGGTACCTGGGGTCAACAGTGCAAAGTAGAGAGTAGAAGTAAAGAAAAGAGTGCAGGCAGGGTGGAGTGGGTGGAGAAGAGTGATAGCAGGAGTGATTTGTGATAGAAGAGTATCTGTGAGAGTGAAAGGGAAAGTTTATAGGACTGTGGTAACACCTGCGATGTTGTATGGATTAGAGACAGTGGCATTGAGTAAAAGACAGGAGGTAGAGCTGAAGATGTTGGTGAGGAGGCGAGATTGAGATGGTTTGGACATGTGCAGAGGAGGGACATGGGGTATATTGGTATGAGAATGCTGAGGATAGAGCCACCAGGAAGGAGGAAAAGAGGAAGAACAAGGAGGAGGTTTATGGATGTGGTGAGGGAACACATGCAGATAATGGATGGAGACAGATGATCTTCTGTGACAACCCCTTATGGAAGAAGCCAAAAGAAGTAATTCACAAAATAGGATGGTCACCTCTTTAAATAGGATGAAGATGTAACCATCAATATCAGACAGAAATTGTCTCTCGAGCAGCACTAAAACGCCTTCATGCTATAGTCATTGTGTAAGCTCGAGAAATCGTAAGTCTAATCATCGTAAATGGGGGACTACGTGTCAATTGGACCATCCCATTCATTTCTAGACGTTTCTCATCTATTTGCAGGTTCTGTGAAATATCTGGAATGCTCCGCTTTAACTCAGCGTGGCCTCAAGACGGTGTTTGACGAAGCCATCCGAGCGGTCCTGTGCCCACCGCCACCCAAAAAGCCGAAGCCGTGCTGCCTCCTCTGAAACATCTGTAAAGAAACATCTGCACTCACCTGAGGAGAGGCGTCACGAGTGGTGGAGAGAAGTGAAGAAAAAGCTGGAAGACTATAAACCATACCCCCTACATCTCTCTTACTTACGTATTATAATTATAACTCAATTGGCTTCACAACGTCTATTTTCAGATCCAAGGTGATGCGTGTCCTCATTTATGTCCGTTTCCACCAAATAATTCCTGCTGCCTTTTAATAACGTTGTTTTTTCATGTAATCGTGACCCAGATTTGAGGTCAAACCCTTCAATTAAGTGACTGATGCACTTAAATGATCCCAAAAGGGAAATTTTGGAAACATTCCTTTTTATTCATTATTTAGTGTACATATTTGGGTCAAATATTCAGTAATGTTACACTGAAGCAGGAGGGGAGAAAGCGCCTCTCTGTGATGGAGCACTCCAAAGTACACAACCGAATTTGGCTTTTGTTTGCATTGACTCACGCATTCATCGTGAAGGATTCAGTTTTTATTCCGACGCAGCATTGTATTAAGCCTGAATAGGAGGTGGAGAAAGATCTTGCCGTTCACATCCATTTACTGAAGAGTAGATCACAGGAAGTGATTTCAGGTCCACTCCCAAGAAGGTGTGAAACTTTTTAAGTCGGGTCCCATTTTTTATTGTTTTCTTCCATCTTCCAACTACAACTTATAAATAAATTTCTGTGCAAATGAAAATCAGTGTCTTTTGTTCCATGCTTTAGTGATTTCATACAAGTGTTAATCAGTTCATTTTATCTGTTAAAACAGATTTTACTTCATGTCTTGTGTTCTGTTCTTGAAACTCGAGTTGTTTTCTGTGTGGCAGATGGTGATTCGTTACGTCACTGGCTGCTTTTCCACTTGTCAAACACGAGCTTAGCAGCGACCGCATCTTGTATCCCCATTCCTGCATTGCGAAAAAATAAACCGCGCTTAATCCGTTTGCGTTTACACCCAGCCCTGCTGAAACCATTATTTCAGCACTCGACTCATCACTGTTACCAGTCATTTGAAAACAACCGACAAACATCTTACCAAACATACTGCAGTGTGTTAACTCCTAAAGCCTTAGCTGGAAACTAAGGAAGGGGTTAATTAATAAAAGAAATCTGAGAATTCACTGTTTGGAATGCTGGCTGAAAAAAAACTAATTTCTTCCTTGAGCTTTATTTCGTCTTTCTTGATAAAGATTTTACCCAGAGATTTGAACACTGTCGTCTTGTTGCGCAAAGCAGGTCGGGTTCCAACTAAAACTTCTCCGAGTTCAGCAAACACTTCTACCTGGAGGAACACCGAAATAAGATACATATTAACCCCAGAAGTTAATACATCATTTATTTTCTTTTTTTGCATATAAATGTTTGGGACAAATGGACAAGAAATGGAGTTTGGACCCAAGTCTTTGAATCTAATCGAGTATCCTATTAGTATTGATAGTTGTTTTAATTACAGATATATTAATGTGTCACTGTAGAAGTGTAAAAATAATAAAATTATATATTTTTATATATATATATATATATATATATATATATATATATATATATATATATATATATATATATATATATATATATACACACACACACACACACACACACACACACACACATATATATACAGAGACACACACACACAGTCGGCTTACTCCAGTCTGAATGATGTCTCCCGCCTCCACTGCAGCTCCGTGTCTGCTGTCCACGTAAATCACGGCGTCTCTCATCAGTGCGTCGTCGAGTTCCCTCCAGTCCGGCCGACAAGCCCCAACCGCTAATATTTCAAAGAAAAATGTCTTACACTTTACAAAAAAAAAAAAAAAGGTTTTGTCCCATACTGAAAGATGCAGACGTTTCTAACCTGCAATGTGAGCACCGGGTTTAACCCACTCCCCAAACAGCACTGGTTGACTAGAATTAGTGACTGTGATGATGATGTCCGCCCCATGCACTGCCTCTTTGGCAGAAGAAAATACTTTTACAGGACCCTGGACACGTGCAGCAAACCTTTCAGCTGTCTCCAGTCTCCGGCTGCACACACGTACCTAAACACAATATGGTTTCACGGTATTGCATATACACAGGAAAACGAAATCTGAATTAAATAACCTCTTTTAAATGTAACTAAAATGGGCCTAAGATACAGCCTATTCCAAAGCAACCAATCAGATGTAGTAGAGTATTTGAAGGTGTATGGAATTAAAATATGTATTGAATATATTAATATTAATATATGTTACCATTGAACAAATCAACAATAGTGTGTTCCAATGCCCTGTAGTGTTTTATTCCTGTTGTACCCAAGCAATTGATTGACATTTTTTACATTGTACATGTGGTAGTTTAAATCTCGCCACACATTCCTGTCCTGTCCTGAGGTGTGGCTATGAAACACGGCCACGTGAAACGGGACCTATTCCCACAGCGCATATTGACGGATGACAGATCTTTTAACTTTACCTCTTTAAAGGAGAAGATTTTTGTGAAGATTTCATAATGGCTGACTGCCTGGTGGCCACAGCCGAGGATGCACAAGATCTCAGCCTGAGCCGGCATCAGCAGCTAACGGAAGAAAAGCAGTATTTTAGTGTCAGTGCTACATCACTGTGACTGTAGAACCTTCAATCCGGTAGTTCAATAAGGGATTACTTTAGCAGAGATTGCAGAGACGGCCGCTGTCCTTTTAAAGGTGATATCTGCCCCGTCCATAACCTGTCAAGAAAGTAGAAAACAATGAACTACATTAGTTACAACATATATAGTATATTCTAGGATGTGCATCTCCATAACTGAGGCTGATGCGATTCACATCTCGATGCATAACCACTAATACATTCAAAGATACATATAAAGCATCTAACGATACGATACGATTCACCCCTATAGCGGTGCAGTCTGATTTCGATTCGAATCATCACAATGCGATTCGGTGGGAAAATATGCAGCTATGCAATTCAATATGGTACAGATTATTCCAACGCATGGCCCTTTCACAAACAAGCCATTGTATCAGGGGAAAAAAAGAAAGACAGATTTTCTTTTCCTGTTCTGTCTCCAGGAAGATGCAGCTCTACCTCTGCCATGTTAATCTGTATTCTACGTGTTTTTCAGGACACGCCCCTGTCTCCGTAGTGTTGTGATATTCACGTAGCAGCAGTGATGCTGAAAGAACGCCTTGAGAAACAGTTTAGTGAGGAGAAATCAATCCACATATTAAATATTGAGCACTTTCTAAATAATGAAGGTATAGCGCATCTACTAATAATTATACAGAATTTATTTATTAATTTTTTACCAATGCAAATGCAAACTTGTATCCAATGCACACTTTTGTAATTGATGCATCACATTGTTAACCTTTATGCAGATGCACCGATGCGAATCAGTGAATCTTACCATCCCATAAGAGGTTTACTATTTTAATGGTTTACAGTGCTCTGAATAAATATTTACCCTTTGCCCTATGTAGTTTCGCAATCTGGAACTGAGATTGGATTCAGTGTCATAAATCTACACCAAACAGCGCATGATACAGACAGGAAAACATTCCTAATGCTTGCAAATTTGGGTCACATGATCAGTTGAACTAACAGCATGTGAGCCGTAATGTAATCTCTATGAATACACCTTTCCTGGAATGCCTCAGAGAATATACCAAAATAAAAAGCATCAAGAAGCATTCAAAGAAATTCCAGGACAACATTCTAAATTAAACTGACAGCATCTGGCAGACCCCAAAGTGACTTACAAATGAGCAACTTGGTGGTTTTGGGATTTGAACTTGTGACCTCCCAAACCGGAGTCTAATGCCTTAACCACTGAGCTACCACCTACCTACCTACCAAAATCAACCAGGAGGCTACGGTCAAGTCAGTGACTGAGAAGATAACACGCAGAATAATGCTTCCACCAGCATGCTTCAACACGTTCTCAGGGTGACAGGAAATAATATAATGGCAGCGTAAGAGGCAGCTCAGTGGTTAGAGGGTTGGACTTTTGGTCTGAAGGTTGTGAGTTCAAATCCCACCAGTGGTGATGCCACTCCTGGGCCCTTAAGCAAGGCCCTCAACCCTCAAATAAGAAAGACGGTATAGTATAAATGAGATCATTGTAAGTCGCTCTGGATAAAGGCGGCTGCCAAATGCCAGAAATTTAAATGCACCTTGTACTCAAAAAGTTCTAAATAGTTTTAACCTCGTCAGAACACATGTGAACTGTACTGCAGCACCTGTCAAACATCTGGAAACACCTTGTCCTTTAGCATTAGTTTAGATTGGTGTCGTTTCTCCAAACATTCATCTGAAATAGTTTGCCAAGATTTCTGACCTCATCTTTTCTGACCTGATCCAGTTCATCCCAGAGAAGTTCAATGGGATTTAGGTGTGGCGTATGCTTGCGTTTCCACAAACTGCGAACATCATCTCTCCTCTTCTCCATCATATACACGTTCTTCTGTTAGGGCCAAAGACTCATCTGTCCACAGAACCTTCTTCCAGACACTCGCTGTTCAATTCTGTGTCTTGTGTCTTGACCCAATTGCATATAAACGAAATGAACGTGTGTGTGTGTGTGTATGTGTGTGTGTGTCTCTCAAAAACCATAGAAGACCTAACTTTTGACAGGGACTGTAAATTTGTTAAACATTTACATGCCACTTTAACAGATTTTATGGACTCACCGCTATGACATTGCCACATGCAGGGTTAAAGAGGAACACAGTTGCTTGTGTGGAGGGTAAATGCAAGTTTTCATTGCGCCTGTAGAAAGCCACCGTCTTTGTGCACAGAAGATCTTCATATGCAATGTATGCAGGCATCAGTCCCATAAACCTGCACACAACAAATCTGTGTTAATGATCATGTGTACATGCATGATCTGATTCTCATTCTGGATGAAAGATCCTGATCATACCCGTTGTGCTGGTGTAAGGGAATAACGGATCTCACGGGTTGCACCACATCCGTGTTGTCGCTCCTGGAGAACTTCCCCAGAATTTCCTCCAGGCGTGGAATCAACTCGTCATAGCTGAGAAAACCAGCAACGACGTCGTCCCTCAGAAACACGGGCTCTGCAGCCATCTTTCTCCTCCAATCCATTCATCCGGAAGACGCTGGAGACAGAATGCACACGCACCCGAAATGAACTTTGTCTCAAGCGTCCCTGTCCCCACTGAATCACGTGGGATTGGCCGCATGACAGTTTGAAGCCACGCCCACTTGTCGGCGACGCTCTGAGAACCTGTTCGGAAATTGTTTTATTGTAAATGTATTATTGTATTATTTTTAATGCTTTAATATTTCGGTATTAACTGAAAAATGTTTGTTTATTTAGTTGAAGACAAAAAAAGCAGTATTTGTTCTCAAATTGTTTGTTTGTGTAAAAACGTTTTTCCAGCATATAAAGCATTATTCATTATAATAGACTCATAATGCACCCTACATTCATTTAAAAATACTTTTTTTTTTAATTATAATAAAATTAAGTGAAATTAAATTATAACATAAGTGTAAAAAAACGTAGTCTGAATGAACCTAAAAGATTCAATATAGTGCCACCTTGTGGTCAAGAACTCTAACACCACTCATTTCCCCTCACGTAATTAAAATATTTTGTGCTAAATTTAGTTTTTCCTCTAATTTCTGTGCAATATTCATAAATTATTCTCAAATTTCATACAATTATGCTAAATTGCTTGCGAAACCAGCTTTTAAAATCCTGTGAATTTCATGTTTCCTAAATTGAAATTGGTCAAAAACTTTCTTTTATCTGCTCCTTCAACCTTCAAAAAAATTGTCATATCAACACCAGTTTGGCATCGTCATCCAAGTTATAAAAAATAATTTTGAATACTCTAATTTTCTTGTCTGTAATGAGGCAATAAATCTGACACAAAACGTGGTGGGCGTCTTTGAGGTAACTGTTCTGAAGTTATGCTAGTGGAGAAGACAGCAGGGCCACAGGTCAAAAAAGTAGGAACAGACAACAGAAATACAATAAATACAAAAAATACAAAATGGTTATGGTCTAAACATATAAAAAAAATGTGAATATGCAGATTGGGTACTTGGCCAAACCAAACTGCTACTTGCGGCTTTTATTTTCGATTATTATTGATATATCTTTTTACACGATTTTAAATGTTTAGTAATTTTGAATTGGTCCAGCGATGCACAGGAGGGTTGTTTTGTCACATTTCTTCTGGGTTCTGCCGTTTCATCCTACCTTCCAAAAACTTCTATGATGGAACTTTTAAATTAAAAAAAGAAAGAATAAGATTCTTTATAATTCTAAAGTTTTACTTTTATACTTGCGAGCTGAGTTTATGATGTAATAACTTGAGAACCAGCCTTTAAACCGATCAGGCATAAGTTTATGACCATCTGCTTAATATCATGCGATCCCCCTTCTGCCGCCAAAAAAATTCCGACACGTCAAACTTTAACACCTTTAATTTTTTCAGCAATTTGAGCTACAGGAGATATGTCGTCTGTTGGATCAGACCAGTCTTCGTTCCTCACGTGCATGAACGAGCCTCGGCCCGGTTCACCACTGTTCCTTCCTTGGACCACTTTTGATAGATTCTGAACACTGCAGACTGGGAAACATCCCACAAGAGCTGCAGTTTGGGAGATGCTTCTAATACATCAGCTTTGAGGACAAAATGTTTTTTGTCACATATATATAAAAGCACAGCAAAATGACTTTGGTCACAAATCCAAGCTTATTGGGAAGCGAGAGTTAAATTATTATATAATATATACACATTTGTATTTTTGTTACCGTTCATACATACCATCACATGCTATTTTGTATTTAAGTCCCATTTACCTATGCAAAAACAATGTTAGAAGGTCAGTACTGTATTGATCACCATCACTGCACCCCGCAACATTGTATATCTGCTACAAATGGACATTCGGTGCAACCCAGATGAGGATGGGTTTCCTCTTGAGTCTGGTTCCTCTCAAGGTTTCTTCCTTATGCCATCTCCGGGAGTTTTTCCTTGCCACAGTCGCCACCGGCTCACTCATCAGGGACAAACTTACACTTATAAAGAACATATTCACTTTTAATCACATTATCTGTGTAAAGCTGCTTTGAGACAATGTTTATTGTTAAAAGTGCTATACAAATAAAAATGAATTGAATTGAATATTGACTTCACAGCTGACAGGACTGTATATACAGTGTGTATTCAGTGGACATCCTGTAGGTACACAGTTCTTATCTGAAGTTGTAAGATGTCCCTCATTCGCAGCAGTGATATACACACTTAAGAAATGGAGATGTCTAGATTAATTGTCTGCACTGAACTATAAATAATCCCCATCCTCCCGCCAAAAAAAAAAAAAAAGACACGAGATCACACTTTCTAAAATTTATTGTTGCATAATGAAGTCCCCAGAATAAAAGGTTGTACAAAAAAAAAAACCTCTAAAGAATCAACGTAAAGGTAAATGCAACACATAATTCAGCAATGTAACAAATCAAACTACAAAAAAAACTAACATTGGTTATTTATTTAACGCTATTTATTTTTAGAAAACTATATTTGCATACCAATTTAACCTCTTTTAAATCGTCTTCTTAATCGCGAGGACTATAAAAGGAAAACAGACGAAAAACCATAAAAAAAAATTCACTGAAGTAAAAAAAAAAAAAAAAAAAACAGACTCAAACCAAAAGTCTCTCGATCGCCATCTGAACCGACTGGATCTGAGGTTTCAGCTGTGATCCCTCCTTAATGGTGACCGACGTGGCGATAACCGGCCTCGACACGCCGCAAGCTCGTCCGAGGGCCTGCTTGGACCTCACAAAGACGTAAGGCACGTTTTTGTCCTCGCACAGCAACGGGAGGTGTAGAATAATCTCTAGTGGTTCGGCGTCAGCAGCCATGACGATGAACTCCGATATTCCACGGTTCAGTGTTTTAGTGGCTGCGAATTAAAACAAGAAAACGTTAAACACAGTCTTGGGCATGAATACAAAATATTTTTACGTATCAATTACAGATTATTTCATTCGGGGTAATCAATAACCTCAATTGCAGAAAAAGCTGGGACGGTTTAAAATGTAAATAAAATCGGAATGTTTGTGAATCTCAAACCCGTATTTTACACGCAACAGAGCGTAGAATCACAAACGTCAAAACGGAGAAAACGTGCCGTTTCAAGGAGAAAAAAATAAAAAGTTACTTATTATTTGATGCCAGTCGAGACTTCCTCGCTTATTAAGAACAAACTTACAATTATTAGAAACAAATGTACAGCCACTAAACGTATTAAGTTGCGTAAAAGAATTGATATTTATCTCTGTAAAGCTGCTTAGGAAACAATGTCCATTGTTAAAAGCGCTTTACAAATAAAAACAAATTCAAATGTTGAATTATTGCTGAATGAGTTCAAACTTAATAGATACTATCAAAGAAAAAAGATTTGATTTCCTTGGGGTACATTTCCAAACATTTTACACGTGGACTTAAATGGATTCCAATGAGCCTTAACAGACCCCATAATATGATATACAGGCTACAAAAAGTCCTGTTTTGGTATATGAACATGAAGAAGCTCCTTATTTTGGATGATCTGAAACATGTCTGAACAATTAAACTTTGTTTTTGGCCCAAAAGTGTACTGTAGATGGACCTTCTTTTCCCGGCTGATACAGTTAAGGGTCACCACAGCAGATCATCCGTCTCCATAAACCTCCTCTGTAATCTTCCTCTTTTCCTCCTTAACATTCTTCTACCAAGAAACCCCATGTTGCTCAAACTGCACGTCCAAACCATCTCAATCGCACCTCCCCCACTTCATCTCCAAAACATCCTACAACTTCTTTCGGCTTCTCCCATTAGGGGTCCCCACAGCGGATCATCCGTCTCCATACCCCCCTGTCCTCTACATCTGCCTCTTTCAACCCAACTACCTGCATGTCTTCCCTCACCACATACATAAACCTCCTCCTTAAACTTCCTCTTTCCCTCCTTCCTGGTGTCTCCATCCTCAGCATTCTCCTACCGATATACCCCATGTCCCTCCTCTGAACATGTCCAAACCTCTCACTTTGTTTCCAAAACATCCTACATGCGCTGTCCCTCTAATAAACACATTTCTAATCCTGTCCATCGTCATCACTCTTAACAAAAACCTCAACATCTTCAGCTCTGCTACCTCCAGCTCCACCTCCTGTCTTTTACTCAATGCCACTGTCTCTAAAACATACAACATCACAGGTCTCACCACAGTCCTATAAACTTTCCCTCTCACTCTTATAGATACCCTTCTATCATAAATCAGTCATGTCTCACCCTCGTTTGCTCCTTTGCGCAGCTGCTTGTAGTTGGATGCCTGCTGCACCAGGTCCAGGATAGTTTTGCTCAAAGTGGCATCAGCCAAAGGGTAGGCCTTGGGATTGACTTCAGCTTCAGTCTGAGGATGGAGGCAAATCAAATGCACCATTATTACTGATCTAAAATAAGACTAAAACAGTAATATTCCGGGACTAGTGCCCAGTTTTGGGTATTGGCTATAAGAAATTGTGCAAAGTACAGAATCCATGGTGATCACGTGACATCTCCAGTTTACAGATTATATTTTAATTTGCACGTAAATTAATAAAATCATAAAAACCTTATCATGAAAAGCATGTATAGTAATGTGAAGTTAGAAAACCAACCAACTTTGTTCATTCAGAGGTTTATTTAGATAAAGGTTGGTGTGAACTGAGTAAGTGGGGTTCATTGATACTCACCATGATTTCAAAGATCTGGAGATCAGGTCCTCTCGGCAAAGGCTTCACGGAGGACAAAACACTTTACAGGCTTGAAGAAAAAGCTTCAGGTACAAAAAAACCCCAAACTATACACTGAATTGCAAAACTACCGCCAAAGCACAACGTACCGACTTACTGTCTAACGCAACACGTGTTTTGAGAAGGAAAAAAAAGCACTGCGCATGCGCGTGTGATTCTTCTTAACCGGAAACAGGAAGCGTCTCCTCGACTAAAGTCCCCCACAAAATTAAAAGCAAAATACAAACTATAGAACACAATTGGTTGTGATGCAATGTTTTATATGCGAAATAAAAAATAAATAATCTACAGGAAAATAAATGAATAAAAAAACCAAACATATTAACTGGATTAATCAAACTGGTCCCCAGGCTTACTGAGAATAAAATATTTTTTTAATTTATTTATTGTTTGGTTTGGTGTTTTGGATATGGGAATGGAATTATCGTAGAGTAATTGGTTTTGTATTCATTTGTAAAATTTAATTGATTTATTTCATAGGTTCTTCATAAATCTGATCACTTATGATCCGCTTCACTATTCGATAAATATTTCTATTTATCCACTTCCTTATCTATTTGTACAATAATGACACACTTTTCACTAGTTATGTCAAAAATCATGTTTATAACAAAGTTTTCACATAAGAAAATAACATGTAAACAAACAAACAGAATAACATTTGAGTTTTGAATAGAATTGCTAAAAAAAAAAAAATCACGCTTTGCTATTAATCAGTATAGATTTAATCTTAAAAGATTTGTACACACCTGACCTTTTAAACTGTCCATTATTGTGTGTGGTCATGCATGAAATACACTATATGGACAAAAGTATTGGGACACCTGCCTTTTCCAAACATATGTGGTTCCTCCCCGAACTGTTACCAAAATGTACACAATCGCATGTGATGTCTTTGGATGTGGTAGCATTACATTTTACCAATACTTGAACTAGGAGACCCAAACCTGTTACAGAATGATAATTCCCCTGTGGACAAAGCAAACCCCATGAAGATATGGTTGACATGATTTGAAGGGGAAGATCTTGAGTCGCCTGCTTTAGAGTTTTGGTCTCAACCCTATCAAACACCTTTGGTTGGAATGT
Source organism: Silurus meridionalis (assembly GCF_014805685.1). Lineage (NCBI taxonomy): Eukaryota > Metazoa > Chordata > Actinopteri > Siluriformes > Siluridae > Silurus > Silurus meridionalis. Next base: position 6,744,781 of record NC_060890.1, on the reverse strand, counting down.
GAACATTGACTGCACCCCAGGCCTTTACCCCCCCACATCAGACTTTACTAACATCTATATAGCTGAATAAGCACAAATCTCCACAAGCACACTGCAAAATCTTGTGGAACATCTTTCTAAAGGATTGGAGGCTTTTATAAGAGCAAATGTGGACTAAATGTGAAATGGGTTGTTCAAAAAGCACATGAATCTTATGATCAGGTGTCCACAAAGTTATGTTCCAATAGTGTATTTTTTTTTCTGGTACACAGCCAAGTCAGTATATGCAAAGCAGCACTTAATGAGTGATTAAAATCAGCACACTTGAGCTGTGATAGAGGGTCCTGAAGTGGCCCTATATGAACTATTAAAAATTGATAGGAATGTGATCATTACACATATGGCTGAAGAGGGTATATTAAGTTTGTGTGTGGACTGTGTTTTTGAGAACCTCCATGGATCTGCCTGGCTTTATTTCTGCTGAATAGAGTCTTCTTCCTTGACACCACAACCCTGGATCCTGAACTTGACCTTGTAATTAGATTTGTTTTCACTAATAATTTGCCACAACAACAACCCATTCCATGCTTGTGATCCTGCAAAGGGTTTCTGCTAGATTTTGGGGTGTGTTTTTTTAGTTCATTCGGATGGAAGCACATTGGAGAGAAAAGGCTCTGATGCTAGAAAGGGTTTAAACAACATTTTAGTTCATCCCAAAGATGTTCATTGGGATTAAGGTCAAGGTTCGGTGCAGGACTTAGAGCTGTTTTGGCTCCCATTAGGGGTCCCCACAGCAGATCATCCATCTCCATACCCCCTGTCCTCTACATCTGCTTCTTTTAACCCAACTACCTGCATGTCTTCCCTCACCACGTCCATAAACCTCCTTCTTGGTCTTCCTCTTTTCCTCCTTCCTGGTGACTCCATCCTCAGCATTCTCCTACTGATACACCCCATGTCCCTCCTCTGCACATATCCAAACCATCTCAATCACGCCTGCCTCACCTTGTCTCCAAAACATCCTACATGCGCTGTCTCTCTAATAAACTCGTTTCTAATCCTGTACATCGTCGTCACTCCCAACGAAACCCTTAACATCTTCAGCTCTGCTACCTCCAGCTCCACTTCCTGTCTTTTACTCAATGCCACTGTCTCTAAACCATACAACATCGCAGGTCTCACCACAGCCCTATAAACTTTCCCTTTCATTCTTGCAGATACTCTTCTATCACAAATCACTCCTGCTATCACTCTTCTCCACCCACTCCACCCTGCCTGCACTCTTTTCTTCACTTCTCTAACACACTCTCCATTACTTTGCACTGTTGACCCCAGGTACCTGAACTCCTCCACCTTCACCAGCTCTTCTCCCTGCAACTGCACCACTGCACTGCCCTCCCTCTCATTCACACACATGTACTCTGTCTTACTCCTACTGACTTTTATTCCCCTTCTCTCCAGCATGTACCTCCACCTCTCCAGGCTCTTCTCAACCTGCTCCCTACTCTCACCACAAATAAAAATATCATCCGAAAACTTTATAGTCTAGAGAGACTCCTGCCTGACCTCGTCCGTCAACCTGTCCATTACACTGCAAACATTCATGTATTAATTTATTGATATATATCGCTTGAAAAGTCATGCTCATTTGTCTGTATGGTGAATAACAAAATAAAATACTCTAGCATTAAGAGTGATAATAAATACATTTCAAAGCACAATAAAATATCCACAATAATACTCTGGCCCATTTAATTTTATATTCCATATTCCATATATTTTTATCCATTAAAGAAGGGAAAAATATTTTTTAAAATAGTGTGTTTTCCGCTCCAATCCAGCAGGTGTCAGTGTTTGACTCGAGCGTCTCTATCTGAAGAAGGAGTGACACGCGGGGGCTTGTGGGTAGGACGTCCAGGTCAGCCATATTGTCTTCTCCAGCCGCCTGAAGGAGAGAGATAGAGCAAGAATGAAAGGGTTTCGGGGAATAAGCCAGCTGTCGGTGAGAATTATTGTTATTATTATTATATTTTATTATATATAAATATTTGTATGGTTATAGCTTGTGAATGTGCTGTAAAGGCGTACATGTTAAGTTTGTATTCGGCTTCTCCGACAGCACGTACTAACCTCCTCCTGTATACTATACTAACTAGTATGGAAGAATAGTACGCTGTCAATGGCGCTTTGACGGTCTCACATACTACCTAGTGCGCTAGTATGCGGCTGTACTCTCAGTTTTTGGTGAGAGCTGATAACAGGATCTCTTGGCCTTGCTGACTTCCAGGGCACTTTCTTTAGTGCAGAAAGTCTCTCAGCTGTATTTCTGAACAGTTCTTCGCCCTCAGCGACCTATAGATCAGTAAATAAATCAGTGACATCCTTTGCATTGACTTTTATTGGATCTGAAAAGACTAGTATCAGTGGTTCGTACCTGTATTGGATTATTAGATTAAAAAGGTTTTGTCTAAGGTGTAAATTGGTGGGTTTTGTGTTGTTGTTGTTTTTCCCCCCACGTGACAACAAGTGTATAAATTAAAACCGCAATTTGGATTTCAGGGTCATTACGTCCTTTATTACCTGTTTCCTGTACCTGAAATATATTCATCACGTGTTTTTATTCCATCCTGTTCTAGTCTTGTGTTCATCCAATTAAATACACTCACCAACTTTTCATTGCATTGGAAATAATTGGAATATAAACTTACCATTGCCTTGCTACTTCAGACCCATTAAAAAGCCGGTGTTCCTGTCTTCATCTGCTGTTAGTGCTTCTCCAATAGTAGAAATAATATATATACATTTATTATAATCTTGTCTAGGGCTGTAACGATTTCTCAAGTAACACGAGTAAATCGATTACAAAAAGTAATTGAGACAAATGATCTAAACACAGAGCACTGTGTTTCCCACGGACCATTATTACTGACGCACCGCCCACTTAACTCTGGAGCGCTTTTTCCAAAGTTTGGGATCATTTCAATCTAAAAGAAAGAAAACGCCGTACAGTCACTTTTCTGTAAATAAAGCAATTTAAAATCGATTTTTCTATTTGTATTTATTTATTCTATTTGTGTGTTCGCGATAAACACCGATTTAATCCGTGGACAATTTCTAGCAGCTTTTTCCCAGAAACAAGAAAACCACATCGTGATATTGTGAGATTAAATAAATAATAATTCAATATTTTTTTGAGATTAAATAAATAATAAATTTTTGCACACAATCGTATTTGATGGAATTTGGCTATAAAATGCACAAAATGGGTTTAGTTTTCACCGATATTCTTGTATGAAATTTCAGCAATAAAAATGTAGATCTTTCTAAAAAAAATTAAAACAAAAGACTTGTTCGTTTTAAGAGATCTCTCTTTTTTTGTTTTGCTCTTTAATAAAGAGAAAGTACTTATCCAATTACTCAATTAATTGAGGTAACAATCGTTAGAATACTAAAATAATCAGTAGCAGCAGCTCTAATCTTGTCTCTCATGTTGACCTTTGCTTAAATTCCCATCTTAAAGTCCATGTTTGTGGGTTTCCACGTTTAGTTTTACCCCAAGTTACAGTCAGAACGAATCATTTTCATTGTGTAAATCAGTCACTTCAAAACATCATCGCTCAAACCTCCTGTTCAGACCGCAAATGATTACAACTTACACAATCAAAAACAGCACCAATAAATAATATATTTTGATTAATAAATCATTTCATCTATAGAATCTCATCCTGAGTTAAAGTCTACATCCTTATGCTGTAAATGTTTTAGATGCTGGCATTTCTAGTTCCTATACTATTGGAAAGTTGGGGTTCCACTTCTGTAGTCCTGGTGATAAGATGGTGCTCTGTAGGTGTTGCTTTGTTTGTTTTATGCATATGGATCGCTTACATGCCAGTCCTACCATCTTGTAAGGATTGTAAACCCCCCCACCCCACCCCCCCAAATCTCTTATATTAATTTGTCATTTCAAAACAACGCCGCTTTATCGTTGTTCTTTTTGATTGAGTTTTTTTTCCTGTGTTTTTTGTATAGATGTCATCAGGGTGACAAGTCCTTTAGTTTCTTTAGGCTGATGGAAATGTTTAATGTTTGTTAATGTTTTTAATGTGTTTTTATTCTGAATGTAAAAACTTCTTTGATTTGTCTTGTACTTTTTACAAAATATCTTAAGTTCAAAGGTTTATTTTTCATGTCTACTTGTTGGTGTCAATTTACCAAGTAGGCTTTTCTAGAGATCAGCTGTATGTCATTTCTTCCACTCTGATTTGCAGAAGAGGCTGTATGCAGCCCAGGCCGCCCGTAAGGTTGAGGTTTCCGAAGCCCTCAAGTTGGTGCCACAGGAGGTGCAGGTCAGTATGTTTTCACACTCTACATTATTTGAATAGAGAGAGTTCACATGGCCACCTGAAACCATGTGCCCTGAGGGTTTAATGGGGCTTCTACACACTTAACAGCGGTGTGATGAAAGGGAGAACCTGCAGAATAACACGGATCACATATTGACCAGACGAAGCTGATCACATTTTTTTGCACAAAGATGAAAAGAGGTTACATGAACTGTTTCTCAGAATGTCAGTGCAGGATGTGAGCATACTTTGATTTCTTTCTTTACAAAGCTGAATGCAGATCTAGGAGTTAAACAGTGCCAAAACTGTTTGTAGAAGCCTGTGGAAAAAATTTTTCCAAGAGAATCTTCACCAATTAAATCGCCTGGTGTTATTTGGTGGCCCAGCATTTCACTAAAACATTTCACACTGTATTTCCCTTTAATTTGTCACCCAGCTGTATATATTTGCTAGTTGGACGAGAAGGATTTTTAAAATACTGGTCAATGATTCAGAACTAGAGGTTGACTGATTTATTAATTTGCAGATTAGAGGTTCAGGCAAAAATCCACACCAATAGTTTTTACCGGTTGCGTTATACATAACAAGAGCGGCCTCTAGTGGCGATGGCGCATGCTTTTTATTTATTTGTTTATTTATTTATTTATTGGATTGGATCAGTTTTAATGCACTTTGTTTGAGCAAAACCACTCACTGGAGCTTCTCTTTCAAAATAAAGAAATGCATTATTTTTCCCTTTTTTTAATTCTCTCATTTCTGATTAATGAAATTCTCGTGCCTTTTCATTCTACTTTTCTCCTGATAGGATTCTAGCTCCCCTCCAGTCCCTGTGTAGTCGGACCTCTTTGGGTGCGATAACATTTTTACCTTTGGGTGTGGCATATAAAATATGAGAACACATTTCCCACCAATTCTGAAAACATACTCCAAACACTGTACAGCCTTCGAATTTCCATTCCAGGTTTATCAGTGTGACTCACAGCTGCTCTGGAGTACCTTATTATAACGTAACCGCTCCACCGACTCAATCATCAGATTGTAGTGGTCATTTTGGAAATCTTGCACCCAGCAACGTCGATAGGAGGGAAAAAATAAAATTCAGTATATAATATTTGGTGTCAAAATGCGTTAATAATAGAATAATAGTTTATTTTATGGGTTTGAATACTAACTGGTATAAAAGTACTAAGCCATTTACTCCATACTCATTGATTCCTTGAACCCTGTAGGTAACCAAATTGCCGAGCGGCCTGGTGATTGCTTCCCTGGAGAACTATTCCCCAGCCTCTCGCATCGGCGTCCTCGTAAAAGCCGGCAGTCGATATGAACCCCACGAAAGCCTGGGTGTCACACACTTGCTCCGGCTGGCCAGTGGCCTGGTAGGTTGTGATTTACTCCAGCTAGTGAATAAAATTTGTGTATGCTTTTATATGTATATTAACATGTACCTGTTGAAATTTTAGACTACGAAAGGAGCCTCTGCGTTCAAGATCTGCCGTGGCATCGAGGCAGTTGGAGGAAGTCTGGGGTGAGTGTCCTGTGTGTTCTGATTGTGTTTTGTCTACTTATCAATGTATGTTTCAAATGTGTTTTTTTATTTTTTATTTTGATATATGCAGCGTGTCTACAACCAGGGAGACCATGGTCTACACGGTGGACTGTTTGAGAGATCACATGTAAGCACACTTGGTTCTGATGTGTTTTGATTAGATTTTTTGTGTTGATGTGGGAATATTAACGGTTATGTGTATATTTGTCTGATTGTAGTGATACAGTCATGGAGTATCTGATCAATGTGACCACTGCACCAGAGTTTCGGGCATGGGAGCTGTCTGATCTCACTCCCAGGGTAAAAGTGGATAATGCCCTCGCCAGCCAGAACCCACAGATTGGTATGTTTCTTGTTAACATAGTTTATTATTATTATTTTTTTTTTAACACACATTTAGTCAAACTGGCAAAACTTTAATTCAGGAAGAATCTGATCCAAGCCTAAAGGACCTGACAGTAGCTGAACAGGACTGAGATGCCTCGGTCTAAACCAGAAACAAAAATCAGAAACAAACTCAACACAAAAGGATGGAGTAGGAGCTATTACACATACACATTAGTTATAGAGCTCGATCAATAGTTGATTTTACCAATAATGATGGCCAGCTTGGATTCAACTTGCAGATAAATGATTAATCAACAGATCGTTTTTAAAATGGATACTGGATAAAAAAAAGAAAAGAAAAATTCACTCCCTGTAAAATGGTTCTGAACATTTTTACAAATATAAAAAAATCTGAATCATGAAAATGTGCTAAAATAAAAGGCATGCATTCACACTGAAGCAAAAAGTGAACACTCCAAATCAATAAAACCAGTTGCATCCAAAACGAATGGAAAAAAGAAAAAAAAGACATTTGCACGTAGTAGCGTGATTCGCCTTTAGAGGTCGCTTTCGTACTGTGTAACAACAGTTAAGCTTCTTAGCCATATCAGCAACCCGGAAAAACTATCGGTACGAGTTTTTGGCGATAGTACCATCAATCAGCTATCGGTGACGATTAATCTGCAAAACCGATTAATCAGTCGACCTCAAAATCCGTTCGAAGCATTGGGCTCAACTACTGTTGAAGAAATAATACAAAAAGACTAATTGTAATAAAAGATTTGTCAGATGATGTCTTTTTTTTTTCTGGCCGATATTTAGAAAATGAACGATTTATATGAATTTCTTCAGCCATATATCCGAATACTTTTGTTTATACAATGTGTATATGTAGTGCACATACACTATAATGAAATTACTGATACCAAGGAATTTTGACCATAAATATGCCTGATTTGTTGCCTATTTCTTCATAGTCCTGTATGTGTTGGATGTTGCTTTGTTATGGCGCGTAGAAGATCGCGTCTGCGCTTCATCAGTGGTCAAGTCCTGGCTCAGGAATTCAGACATTTTTGCTACTGATTTGAAAATGTGGATCCAAACTGGTTCCATGAGCAAGTCTACAAAGCCGTTCTGTAATGTCCTAGATGTAGAGCTTGTCACTCTGGATAACGTTGAGGTTGCTCTGTTCTCCCAAGGTCTCCTCGAGAATCTGCATGCTGCTGCGTACAAGAACGCTCTTTCTAACTCTCTGTACTGCCCCGAGTACATGGTGGGCAAAATCACCACAGATCAGGTGAGAACCAAACTCATGGTTATTGTGTATGCACTGTAAAGCATTTAAGTTGATTTTTCTGTACATTTTTCTCTCCTCCACAGCTGCACACTTTTGTTCAAAACAATTTCACAAGTGCAAGAATGGCTCTCGTTGGACTCGGTATGTTCAATTTTTTTTTTTATTTTTTTAGAATTGGTTCTGTGTACTCGTATCCAATTTTAATATAAATAATTCCAATTTTTGTCAGGAAGTTCATTTGCCAGTAACAAGCAGCGCTGAAGTTTAATTAACCATGTCTAAAACCCTAATGTCTGTTGTATAGGTGTGGACCACGCTGTTCTTAAACAAGTAGGAGAGCAGTTCCTGAACATCCGTAGTGGAGCAGGTGCCGTTGGCTCAAAAGCAATGTACCGTGGAGGTAATGCCTCGATTACAACTATTCCCTTTGTGAATTAATTCATTCTTAAACAAATTCCTGAACCATCCGAACTATTCATATCAGACATGTCAAACTCAAGCCCCTGGGCCACTTTCGGCCCACAGATCCCTTATATCCAGCTCATGAGTCTGGTTGGTCTGATTCTGATGAGGTAATAAAATTTTTCTCATCTACCGGACAAAGTTTGACTCTGTGACCGCTGCACACCCCTGGAACAATGCCCCATGTTCACCAGTCTGCTTGAACGCTCTGCATCTTTTGGACATACATATTACAATAATGAACTAACAGCCAAGAAAAGCTGCCACGCACCTAAGCACATTAAATATTTCCCCAGTAAAAGTGCTAAAGTATTTGCCCTCAAATGTACTTAAGTATCCAAAATATTATGATTTATTATCGCTATAAATGTTCCTGTTATCACAATTCTTTTTATTTTTGTCACATTTGCTCAATCAACTTTATGTAAAAAGACTTTAAATCTTAGCACATTAGTCTTTTAATAGAATGATATTAATGAGTTAAACCCTGACTGATTTTAAAACACTATTGCAATTATCATGAGCCCCAAACCTTCTTTTAAATTATTTTATAAAAAATTAAAAACAAATACAACTGTCGCCAGTTGGAGTCTGGAGTTTCTTCCATCATTTATTCCTCTCAAAATGTTCTGCTTGCTGTTGAACTGACACTGAACTGTACGTTGGGGATCTGTAGAAACCACCAAGCGCCAATCAAAACATGTTTAAGTTTTTATCCACTCAGAAATAAAAAAACACAACGAATGAATTTGCCAAATGCAGTTGAGTAAAAAGAAAGATATTCCCCCCAAATGGAAATACTTCAGTCGAGTATGGATACACAAAGAAGCTACATAAGTTCAGTGATGAATTACCTTGACTTTTTCACTGTACCCCACTTGCTCAGACTTATTTTGTTCCTCAAGATGCTACGGGTGGAAGAATTGCTTTTGGATTGTTGTGTATTATTATTATTTATTTATTAATTTATTTTACTTTTGGACTCCACGTGGCCCTAATGTCCTATGCCAGTTGTATGTTAAGTAATAGAAAGTTCTACAACAAACCTAATGTTTAAAATTGAATAATATTCATGAAAGATGTCTTTGCTGAACTGGTTGTAGAGTTCTAGGAGAATCAGTCTTTTGTGATGTGCTTGTCTAAGGACCAAAGTGAAGCAATATCAAATTATTTAATTCATGTTTGTTTGTGTAGGTGAGCTGCGGGCTCAGACAGGAGACAGCCTGGTGCATTCGGCCGTGGTGAGCGAGAGCGCGGCGGCCAGCTCTGCTGAGGCTGTAGCTTTCAGCGTCCTGCAGCATGTTCTAGGAGCCGGACCGCACGTTAAGAGAGGCTCCAACATCACCAGCAAACTGAGCCAGGCCATCTCCAAGGCTACGGCTCAGCCCTTTGACGTAAGTAAAGTCGCACACGAGCAACCTTCAGGGGTTCTGTCATTCAGATTCACTTTAAATAAGTAGCAATAATGAGACTGTGAGCGAGTTTGTGGATCAGGTGACCTACACTTAATTGAGCTTAAATGACTTTTTTTTCACACCAGTGAAAATACTAGCAAGCTACACTAACAACACTACTAGCAACACTACACCCAGGTCTCTCTTATTTGTATTTTTTTTTGTTTTTGTATTACTTCTCCCTGCTTTTACACTCGTTTCTGAGATTTAGTTCACTTCATGCTGTTTTGGGAGTGGTAGGTGATGACGCATTTGACGTTCTATGTTGATTCGGGATGCTGGTTTATTTTTGTTTAATGTGCATGTTCAAAGTTGGATTTCGTTTTTCTTGATTTCTCCCTAAAGCTGTGTCACATTATCTCATAACCATATTGTTATGGGTGGCTTTAAGGGATTGAATGTTTCACCAAATGTAGCTGATACACTGACATGGGTATCGGTAAGCACTCTAGTAAAATTTCATGTTAAGTAGCACTGAACAAAACTAAAAGAAACAGTACTAAATCATGAACATGTGCTAAATGAAATAAAAATTAGTTAATGAATGGATATTCAAAAAAATGTAAGGCATGCATTCACACTGAAACAAAAAGTAACACTACAAATAAATAAAAACAGTTACATCTGAAATTAAATAGACACATCAGAAATAAACAGCATGTGGCATCAGTGATTTGCCACTAGAGGCTGCTCTAGTACTGTATATCACAACCCTGAAAAACTATCAGTATAGATTTTTGCTGATAGCCAATAGTTCCAGCAATCGACTTTCTTTGATGAGTCGGTTGGACTCTAGTAAAATCGACCCGGCTGGCTGTCACTGTGACTTGTTTTAAAATATGTCTTCTTTTGTGTGCACGGTCCATTTGTGCCATTAATAATCCATAACTCCTTCATACTTAAATTTGTTTTTTTCTCCCTTCTATTTTAGGAAAATGTAAGTTTCAAAGCAAGTCACTCTTGTTAAAGGGGTTATGGTGCTTCTGTATTCTAATCTCAGAGCTGTTTTTAGCTGACATTTTTAAATCTTATGTTAAGACGATGTTATTTTGATCTGTGTTCATATCTGAGTTGTTATTAATCATTTGTATATCTTTTGTCATGTCGTGTTTTAGTATTAATTTTCTTTCCTTACTGTGTGCTTGTTTTTTGTAATTAATGCAAATGAAAACACCTGTAGTTTCAGGTGTAGCAGCTTTGACACTTTATCACAATATGATTATTATTTCTTACCCACAGGCCTCTGCGTTTAATGCCAGTTACTCTGATTCTGGGCTGTTTGGCGTGTACACTATCTCCCAGGCTGATTCTACTAGAGACGTGAGTGAAATTGATACCTGATGTTGACTGTCTAGATCTGAAATTCTATCTGATGGAGCCTGACAGATGCAGTTCTCGTATTCGTTTGTTTTGTCAGGTGATCAAAGCGGCCGTCGGACAAGTCGGCGTTATCGCACAAGGAAATCTGGCTGCAGAGGATCTGAGCAGAGCCAAGTGAGCGTCCAAGAAATCTCAGCTTCTCTTGATGGATTCTCTCGCTGGATTAGGATTTCAAATCTTTGAAATGTCTGTGTTTTGTGTCCAGGACTCAATTGAAGGCTGAGTACCTTATGTCCACTGAGACCCCAGAAGGCCTGTGGGAAGCTATTGGGACACAGGCACTGACCGAGGGCACTTATCATACTCCCGAGGCCATTAGCCAAAAAATCGATGCTGTGTCTTCGAGTGACGTTGTCAATGTAAGGCACAGGAAAGATTTCGGTGTTCTTGCAATGGATTAACAGTCATTTCATTTTCTTAGCTTTTTTTCTTTTGCTAGTAAAAAATAAAAGACTTAAATAAATGTGTTTGTCTTCAGGCGGCGAAGAAGTTCGTGTCTGGGAAGAAGTCGATGGCTTCCAGCGGACATCTGGTTAACACACCTTTTGTGGATGAAATCTGAACATCTTTCAGTGTTCCAATAATTATTTTGTCACCTCTTCCTTAATCCTAAAAAAAAAAAATCACAAAAAAAGACCACGGTTCCAGCACACTTTGGTGTCTCACACAAAGTGGTAATGCTGCCATGTCCAGTCGGTGTTGAGAGGAGAAAAAAAAAAGATGAACCTCCATGAGCTTGTCCATTTGAAATGTATAGCACTATGTAAACTAATAAATAAAGAGTATTGGGGAAACGTGTGATGTGTCTGGTGGTATTTATTAAGTCTGGGAATAACGTGTGGATACTATTGTTGCCTTCTCATATTTTCAGGTTTGATTGGTCCTCAACCCTGGTTAATGTCTGTGTAGAGTTTCTTGTGTTCTTCAGCGTGATTCTGTTTTTATGTTCTTTTGTTAAAAAAACATGCACTAAAGAAACACCTAGTCTTTTACAAATGGAAAAAATACAAAAAAGATATATACAGGAAATCTTTTCAATTCTCGTATTCTACATCCATAAACACGTGTGATGGGTTTTCTTGTTTTGCCTTAGATGTCTTAAAGAGAAGTTTTATTCCTAAAGGCATAAAATTACCATTCAAGAACAGTTTCTCTTTCTCAGGCCTGAACATCTCTCAAAACACCAATATTCAAATAAGTAGGAATCAATAATGTCTGAATAGCGATAAGAAATATAAAAATATACATAAACATGAATAAAAACTTTCAGCATTGCATGACAAACTAAAATTGTACAAATCACAAAAAACTATATATATATATATATATATATATATATATATATACTGTATATAACCTCTGTACAAAACATGTACATATTACATATATCTTTTTGACTCCATTACATCTGCACTATTTTATCTTTATATCCTTACTGTACATTCTGCCCAACATTTCACATTCATGTATGTGTGTATATAATGTGTGTGTGTGTGTGTCTGTGTGTGTGTATATATATATATATATATATATATATATATATATATATATATATATATATATATAGTAACTTGTTTAATTAGCTTGCACATTTCTTAAATGCCATAATCTTATAACCCTCCACTTCTGCACATTTCCTCTTCAATCCCACAGCCTTAGAACCATCTATTTGTACTTCTCAATGATGTCCACAAATCTCTGCACTGATATAGCCTTTAGATTTATTCACAGTACATATGCTTACATATATATCACATGCTGTAAATATGCTACATATTTATGTGCTCTATTTGCATCATTGCTACTTTTTGCACATCTGTTAGATGCCACACTGCATTTCGTTGCTGTGTACCTGTACAATGCAATGACAATATCTATCTATCTATCTATCTATCTATCTATCTATCTGTCTGTCTGTCTGTCTGTCTGTCTGTCTGTCTGTCTGTCTGTCAAATATACATATAATCCAAATGTTAGATGGAGACATGTGTGAATGTCAGGGAGGTGCAGTGGAGTGTGGAGGTTGTATCTAATTGGTTAAGGCATTGAACTTTGCATTCAATGGTTGTGAGTTCAAATCCCAACAGGCTGCTACTTCTGGGCCTTTGAGCAGGACCCTTAACCCCATAGCTGCTCAGTTGTATGAATGAGATAAATGTAAGTGGATAAGGACGTCTGCTAAATGCTGTAAATGTAAATGAGTAGAGAAAGTGAAGGTGGATGAGTTAAAATTTTTGGGGTCAACTGTGCAAAGTAATGGAGGGTGAAGAAAAGAGTGGAGAAGTGTGATAGCTGGAGTGATTTGTGATAGAAGGTAGAGTAAAAGGGAAAGTTTATAGGACTGTGGTGAGACCTGCGAAGTTGTATGGTTTGGAGACAGTGAGTAATAGACAGGAGGTGGAGTTGGAGGTAGCAGAGCTAAAGATGTTGAGGTTTTTGTTCGGGATTGAATGAGGATTGACAGGATTAAAAACGAGTGTATTAGAAGGACTGTGCAGGTTAGATGTTTTGGAGATTAGGTGAGAAAGGCACGATTGAGATGGTTTTGGTCGTGTGAGGTAGGTCGGTAGAAGAATGCTGAGGATGGAGATGTGGGGCTGGTGGAAAAGAGGAAGGCCATGGAGGAGGTTTAGGGATGTGTTGAGGAATAGCAGGTGGTTGGATTGAAAGGGACATGGGGGTATAGAACTTAAAGGAGGAGATCGAAATATTAAATTGGCTTCTTTCAATATTATAATTTTTTTTTTACAAACTTAAATATCCACAGTTACTGTATATGTAACAGGCGTCACTAGTGACGCTGATTTACCCAAACCCCTCCCCTTTTAAACAGACCACACCCCTTTTTCTGAAATCCCGTTGTTTCTTTTCTCGGGGAGTCTCCTGGTCTCGTGAGAAGTGGCTCCCCCGGTGCGCACGCGACGGTTTAAGAGCCGCGCGCGCGTCTTCTATGTGGAAATGCTTTGCACAACAAAGAAAAACCTGCCAATCCGCTGAGAAGGAAGGAGGAAGGGCTAAGACTTTTTGCACTCGTTTGGTTCTATACGAGGATATTCAGTGTGCGCCAGGGCGTTATTCATCCTTAATCCGCTTCCAGATCGTCCATAATGATGCCTTACGAAAAGGCACGAGCGCCGCGCCGTCCTCTGTAGGCAGGCGGGCATTGCGCGCGCGCGCGAGTGCGTTGCTGCTTCATAACGCCTTTATAACCCGAGTTTCAATTCTGATGGCAGTCGGTTGCAACTCATGAGAAAGTTGCAATCACGGCATTTTTTTCCCCCTAAGATCCGAGATCTAGGATCTTGAGAAGATCCCCGACTGACTCCTCTGTGCCACCCCTTCTGCCTTTTTTTGAAATTATGGGAAATGGATAAACTCACCATTATTTCAGGATGCCTTTTTCTGGCCGCCGATATTTTTGCAATTGCAAGCGTCGTGAACCCGGACTGGATCAACACCGGAGAGGAAGAAGGTGAGATCTGTAATATGATAATAAACTCATCAGCATCTATTACCTTCACCTGGAGGTATCTATCCATCCATCCATCCACCCAGCTTGAACTTCCACTACATCCTCCAGCATCCTTAAACACAAATAGCACGTTGTCAAAGGTACCGTAATGTAATGCATCTGCATATTATATATATATATATATATATATATATATATATATATATATATATATATATATGAGACTAGATCATCACTGGATCTCCTGGGACCTCCTAATAATAATTTTTGTGCATCCTGGTGTAAAAATAAATGGACAAAAATTGCATCATGGTAGCACGAATAGTTCTGATTTGGTCCAAATACCAACAGCAAACCTCACGAGAAGCAGAGATGATACCTTTGTTCAGACAAGGTACAATCACATACTCTGTTGTGACACTGTAACACAAAGTAAACACACTTGTGGTATCTGTGGTCTTCAAACATCTCTCAGATGTTTCAGTAAAACCGAATCTAAGGTGCATTTTTATTCTGTAAGAACCCTTGTAGGGTCTATAAAAGTTCATTAAAGGTGCATGAGAATCTACTCCGGTGATTATGATCTGATTGCTCCAGCTACAAGGAAAAGTTCAGCTCGGCCCCTGTATGAGTGAATACAAAATATCTTTCATGTAATTATACACATTATTTCAGGAGAGAAAAAAACATGTGACCCGAGTACCAGACCTCCATACACAATACAATAGAGATATTATAAATACATCCCATGTGTGTCCCTTCCAGGGTTCTCTAGTTTCCTCCTGCTGCACAACAACACAACATCATGTACTCTAAAAGTGTGTGTGAGAGATCCTGTAATGGATTGCAGTCTCATGTGTGTGTGTGTGTGTGTGTTTGTGTGTGTGTGGTCTGTTACTTGCTTACACACGGTGTTCTCGTGATTTAGTTTCACTGTATCCCTGACTAGAATAAAGCACTTCTTGAAAGACGAATCCAGAATAATAGACTTCTCATACGTTCTGAAGGAGAACCGGGGTTATATTTAAAGACATGGCAGTTCTTAGCCTCTGGTCCCCATGTGGTTTTAGCCGTGTTTCCTTTCTACATTGAAGCATAAAATAGCACATGACAAAAGTTTGGACTGAAATTCAAGTTAAGGACCAGGTCGGGTCAGCAGTGATGTTGGGCCCTGAATTTATATCAGGTTCTCAGATTAGGTTTGTCCCTCATAAGGCATCAGCTCCTGCGATATAAAACTCGATGGACAGCATTTACTTCAGAAATATTAGTGCTGACCTCACAGGATGTGACTGATGACTGGTGACTGGTGAAAATGGTGAAGGATGACTCATGACTAGTAGTAATGGATTCACCATTGAACTCTCCAAATCTCCAACATATAATGTGTTCCAAAAGAATAGAGATGTGAACAGGACCATCTTGGGATGTTAGAAAAAGTTATGAGGTCGAGAGGTTTGTTTACTGACATGCAGATGTGAGGTGAGCAGATAGATATGGAAAAAAATGGGCTTTTGATTAACGTGAACTCGTGGCTCTGCACGGAGATGCAGCCTGGGATTCGTTTCAGCCGGGTGTGGAAATGAACGAAATAAAATCCTGCCATGATCCTTAGAATTATATCAAGCAGTGTAGATGCGCTCATGCGTTCGAGACGTGCTTTATTAGAAGCGTCGAGGGCACAATTTTTCTTTTATTCCTTTATAGCAGAGGTGTAAAAAATCTGTACCTGGAAATCATACTCGAGTAAAGAAACCTTACTGTAAAACTACCCACAAGTTGAATCACTAATTCCAATATGACTTTAGAGACGTACCAGCGCCATTTGAAATCCACTTTATGTGGAGTTTGGACCTCTTTGAGTGTTTAAAGGCTCTGGCATGGATAAGCTGGTGTTGGATCTATGATGATCTCAGATGTTGAGCTATTATATGAGTTGCTCAGTAGCTCCTGGTTCCATAATCTCAAATTACAGTAAAAGACTGTATAATGGACATTACTCATAATCTAACATTCCAGTGCTCATGATAGTTCTCACTCTCCAGTGTTCTGTATTGTTTAATGATTTATAATCACACTCTTGATATCACCCAAATGAGTCTGGTTCCTCTCAAGGTTTCTTCCTCATAATATCTAAGGGAGTTTTTCCTTGCCAGAGTCGCCATTGCTGCTCATCAGGGGTAAATACGCATCGTTCAACTTAACTGTTAAATTCTGTAAAGCTGCTTTGAGACAATGTGAAAAGTGCCATAGAAATAAACTTGACTTGACTTGAGCAAAAATTTAACGTAGGCTCAAAGATGCACTGGTGATCAACAGCAAGACGCGTTAGTGAAAAGCCAAAAAACAGCTCATTCGTGAGGTTTCAGTACCTCAAATCCATCCACACAACAACATCTTCACCATGCCGGAATAAAACAAAGCTCAAACAAGTCGGTAAAAAAAAGAAAAAGGTGTAAAGCAATCTTCCAAAAAAGGGATCTTCAATTAACCAATTACCAAGTAGAATAACTAATAGTATCTAATAAACAAATACAATTAAATCAAATACTTGTCGATAAAGTAAAACCGAATACTCAGAACCGGCTGTGATTTGATGCACCTCACGAAGCTTTTTTTGGAACGAGGCCAGCAGTGCTAAAAAGTCACTCACAGGCAGCAGAAAGAAGTAGGGAAGTGTTCAGCCTTAGGCCAGGTCCACACTAATACATTTCAGTTTGAAACACTGCATATTTTTCTCTCCGTTTTGGCCTTCCGTCCATACCGAGATGGCGTTATCAGTCAATGAAAACGTAATTTTAAAAGAAACGTGGATACATTTGAATATGCTTTGACGTTGTATCTGATAAAACCAGGTCTATCCTCCTATTTCTCGCAGTAACCTTCCAATACTTCCAGCACATCAGCAGTCACCTCTATATGCCTGAGATGTACTAGTTCAGGGTAACTTCCCCACTGGGAAGAACTGAACTAGGGTAACTAGCTTTCATCTTGACTCCAATTGGTAAATTAATGTTTCTCTCCATTGCAGCATTCACACTTTCTATCATGAGCGTCTGTTGCAGTCTGCATCTTCTTACCCCTTGAGTTACATGGGTTTCCTTACGGTTCTTTGGTTCTTTCCCAATGAATGACCAAAAACCTCAACGTAGGGTTAAATGAGTGTCTGCATGGTGTCATGCAATAGACTGGAATCCCATCTAGGATGAATTTCATGTACAGATGGTCTACAATGGTTCGACTTACGATTTTTGTTCGATCTTACGATGATGGCGATACGACAAAATTGTAACGTTAAATTGTAAATTGAGTAGTTTTTTTCCAAACAGTTTCAAACAGCAATCAAAACAGCATTCTTCCAAAAAAAAGGAGAGGAACGCCATCAGTTTAGAGCAGAAAACTTACGATATTTGTGACTTACCATCGTAAGTAGAGGAATAACTGTATATGCACTATAATACCTTTTCTACTGTATAAACCTTCTTCTGGAAAGGCACTGAGGTTAGGCACTGATGTTGATCGTGATCGAGGAAGTTCAGTATTTCAGTTTATCCCATAGGTTTTCAATGGACTGAGGTGAGAACATTCACTCAAATCACGCTGGAACAGGTCGGCACATGGTGCATCACCATCACGTGAAAACAGCATTAGCTCTTCAGGAAAGACGAGATGAAGAGAGCACCGATCGAAGTGTCAATGCAGACATGGACAGATTGTATATTTTAGCATTGCTCTTCCACAAATTCCCAACTGGTCAAACACTGAAAGTGTAGCATAACCACAGACTGAGCTGCGTAGGCTTCGTTCAGACCTCTGTTCTGGGTGAACCAATTACAGGTGGACAAGCAAGATGCAAGCTATATATACACCTTGCATTAAAAATACGTCAATTGCTTTTCCAGTAGGGAAGGTTTTTATAAGTGAACCCTTTGTATCATTTTATTTTTAAGGCAAACATTTTTTTGTGAATCCCATTGGAATTGTTTGCTCATGAAATCTGTTAAAGGAACTTATAAATGAATGGCAGATGAAATGTCAATAAGCAGCGAAAAGCAGCTGCTTTCATTCCTGCTGGTTTCGCCACAAGAATGCAACGGGTGTGCAATAGAAGTTCAGTAGAGAGTTATTATCAGCAGATTACGTCGTTTTGAGGCTAGGGCAAAGGCACAGCAGTTAAATTGGTCCTTCGCAGCTGTCTGCGACGTATCGAGACGCATTTGCATTCACGCTACAAAAACAGTGCGTCCCATACCAAATTTGGCTTGTTCAAAGATTTATATTTGACCACGTTCACCCCTGTACTTACAATCTGATTATCCAGGATGCCTTAGTTTCAGTGAAGGCAATTGTAATGTTCTAGTATCAAAATGCATCCTATATGATTGTGCCTGTTTAATTATGTGGCATCAATTTAGGTAAAAACATATGGGTTTAATTGTCACGTCAACAAAATTCTGAACTGGAATATATTTTGGTTAAAAAAACTTTCTTGGTGCTCTATTAAGCTTCACATTTGTATTAGTTTGGGCAGGTGGAAAGATTAATTGTCAGTAACACTTGCAGGACACGATGCACAGCCAGATTATTCTGTCAGTGAATGCGGGTGACCAGGTGAGTGAGGAGTGAGGACCCAAATGAGCAGGAGTTAGGTGAAAACAGGTTTTAATAGAGAAACAACCTGAGCAATGGGGCGAGGCAAAAACACAGTCCAAAATCAGTCCAGAGTCAGAAACACAGGCAAACAGGGCGATGCAGGGAGAACCAAAACCAAATGCAAAAACAGTCCCAAAAAATTCAAAAGCCAGCAACAGAACAATATAGGCAGGGCAGAAACACAAACCAAAAACAGTCCAGAGGTCAAAACAAAAATAGAGCAGAACACGGGTCAGGAACAGGTACAGGAGCAGGAGCCAGAGCAGGTGCAGGAGCCAGAGCAGGAACAGGTACAGGAGCAGGACCCAGAGCAGGTGCAGGAGCCAGAGCAGTAACAGGAACTGGTACAGGAGCAGAAACAGGAGCAGGAGCCAGAGCAGTAACAGGTACAGGAACAGGAGCCAGAGCTGGAACAGAAACAGGTACAGGAGCCAGAGCAGGAACAGGTACAGGAGCCAGAGCAGGAACAGGTACAGGAAAAGGAGCCAGAGCAGGAACAGAAACAGGTACAAGAGCAGGAGCCAGAGCAGGAACAGGTACGGGAACGGGAGCCAGAGCAGGTGCAGGAACTGGTACAGGAGCAGGAGCCAAAGCAGGTGCAGGAACTGGTACAGGAGCAGGAGCCAGAGCAGGAACAGAAACAGGTACAGGAGCAGGAGCCAGAGCAGGAACAGAAACAGGTACAGGAGCAGAAACAGGTACAGGAGCCAGAGCAGGAACAGAAACAGGTACAGGAACAGGAGCCAGAGCAGGTGCAGAAGCCAGAGCAGGAACAGGTACAAGAGCGGGAACAGGAACTGGTACAGAAGCAGGAGCCAGAGCAGGAACAGCAACAAGTACAGGAGCAGGAACAGGAGCCAAAGCAGGAACAGGTACAGAAACAGGAGCCAAAGCAGGAACAGGAGAAGGAGCAGGCAGGGTGTTAACAATAATCCTCAGGGACTTGGGAAGCCGGTGAGATAATCTGACCCCGAGCTAAAGTCTTTGGTGTCCTTAAATACTGGGAACATTAATAGCTATTAGAAAAGGTTTTAAAAAAAACCACACATATTTTATTAGCCTTCTGGTTTGGGCCACATCCACATGAGGTTTAAATCCAGAGAAATCCTAATATGAACATTCTGGGCAGTAAATAGATACGGATCGTGCCACTGTGCTAGACATAATGCACTGCAGCTCTGCTGTAATATCTCTCTGTGGATCGAATGCTCATACTGAATGTGGGTTTTTTTCATCATATCACACTATTGTGAAGAACATCACAGTAATAAAACTTTTATAAATAAAAACTTTGTATGTCTCTCAGAAACCATCAATCTGTTTATATGCAACAAACTGGGTAATAGGGGAAAAAAACAAGAAAAGGACAGAGAATGAGTGGACGAAAGTTCTGTAGACAGATGATTTGGACATTTTTGGCTCTAACAGAAGAACTTATGTAAGACGGAGAACAGGAGAGAGGATGTTGCCAGACTGCCTCGGCTACCATTTCATACTTCTACTCACACAATGCAATTCTATTTGGACTGGACCAACTTGTTCATGCAACAAGACAATAACCCGAAGTTTACGTCCAAGCTCTGTAAGAGGCTGCTGGAGTGTTCTCTATAGTGGAACCGCATCTAAATCCTATTGAACTGCTCTGGGATGGACTGGATCATTAGGTCAGAAAAAAATCTCCAACTAGTGTAAAAGACCTTTGGCTAGTTTGTAGCATGTAAACAAAAGGAACATGCATGTGTATCTGAAAAAACATAAATTTCTGACAGACTTTGTATACTTATGTCTTGAACATACTGTCAGTTTAGTCAACACTCCTATTGAAGCAATTAACATTAAATAGGTTTTGTGACTGAAGCTTCTGTCCCAATAATAAACCCTCAACTAACTGAGCCAGGACAGTATATTTATATAATTTATATATATATATATATATATATATATATATATATATATATATATATATATATATATATATATATATAAATTGCATGATCCTGGTTTCTCAATTCATGTCTGTAGATTTTTTTTCTTTCTTTCATTTTTCTTCAATCTGTTCATAAATATAGATTTCTTATTCCACTTCAGTGAATGTGTAGGAAATGAGGAGGATGTTCCATACACACAACTAATAAAGACATTCTCCCTCTGGTAAAGTTTTCATTATGACAGTATCACATTACTAAGCGTTCGCAGTACAGAACTCTTGAGTCACCACAGGGTTTTTAGGGAAGAAATGTGATTTTCTGTGTTGTTTATTAAGAGCCAATTTACTGACAGGATTATATATGGATAGTGTTTTTTTTTTTTTTCTTAACCGCCAGCAAAGGTTTTTACACAAAATCTTATGGAAGGAATGTTTGAGAAGCTAGCACCCTTTTTTTCCAGCCTCAAGTGCAGTTTTGCAACTAATCAGATCATGGGTTGGTGAAGAAATCAGAGATTAATGGCATTGTACTACTGCTGTTATGAAAATTTCGGCACACAAGTGCAACATATGGACACAGTATGGGCTTTTTGAACATCCTATTCCACATTTAGTGTATGCTGTTATAATGACCTCCACTCTTCTGGGAAGCTGTTCCACAAGATTTTTTGGAGATTTGTGCTCATTCAGCCACAAGGGTGTTGGTAAAGTCAGGTACTGATGTAGGTGAGGGTGAAGAGACCTGGAGTGCAGTCAGCCTTCACATTCATCCCAAAGGCGTTCAATAGGGTTGAGGTCAGAGCTTTAAAGCAGGGCACTCAAGACATAAAGCATATCCTCATGAAGCTGGCTTTGTGCACAGGTGCATTGTCGTATGAATTTCATTGTAACACATCCAAAGACATAAAATTGTGTACCTTTGAGGTAATAATTTGGAGAAGAAGCACATATTGCTGGACTAGTCAAGTGTCCACATCGGGTATTATCCTGTTCTCTTAATTCTGGCAAATTCTTTATTGAATAACCAGTGTTTCAAGTCTAAATTAGGCTAGTTATTAAACCGATACCAGCTAAGGCTATTAATAGTGCGATTATGATCGTATTGTGGGGAGATTATTTTGAAGGAAGCTAAAAGATGCTCTGGCTAGCACTTCAGACCATTAAAAAGGTTTTCGCAAGAATTATGCCACATTTAAACTCCAGGACCGGAGAAGTAGTTCGGATTCAGTTTTCCCTCCAATGAGCTGTACCCCCGAAAGTCACCCATGTGGTGCCTTGCATATTCTGGCCACTTTGCCCTATACAGGGGATTTATTAAGCAATGTTGATTCTCCTGCGCGCTTCAGACGAAGTGAGTCATACAACATCCTGAGTAGAATAAATGGGAGGGGGGGAAAAAATTAAATAAAAACACCCACACGCATAAATGAAGCTCGTTGATAATGTATAATAGTGTTTCCAGCAGGTGAATCACGGGAAGTTACGCACCACATGAATTATAAAGAGACAACTCTAAAGCATAATTGTGTGTGTTTGACTGTTTCTCAATCCAGGGGCCCTCACCATGGGGTTGGTTCGGCAGTGCCAGACGATTCACGGGCGGGACAGGATATGTTCACCCCCGAGCCTCTCCCCGGAATGGCTCGCCACTCTCTTCTTTTTAATCATGGGCATCATTTCGCTCTCGGTCACATGCATCCTGTTGGTGCTGTCACACTGGCATCAAGAGATGGTAAAGTACGCCCGCTGGATCGCTTTCACAGGAAGTAAGTAGAACTTTCAGGAAACGGTGATTGAACAATTCAGGGTAATAAATACATCTCTGTTTTAAGACCCTTCTCCTTTCTGTTTCAGTGGTCCTCTTCTGTCTGGCAGCTCTCATATTTCCGACTGGATTTTACATCAGTGAAGTTGGTGGACAGCCGTATAAGTTACCCAACAGCACCGTTGTGGGATCTTCATACGTACTTTTTGTCTTATCGATATTTTTCACAATCGTCGGACTGCTGTTTGCTGGGAAAGTCTGCCTGCCCGGCTGACAAAAAGCTGCATCATTAAAAATATTTGTTGCCCTACAGCTTTGCATAAAGCACCGAAAGACTGAAGGGTTTTTTTTTATGCACTACATCCAGACTTGTGTATTAGAAATGCATTATATCGCTGACACAGACACACTTCCCCATTCGGTATTATCTTCTACAGATGATTATTTTGAACGAATCCAGTTCTATCTGGTATTTTTTCCTCTTTTTTTTTTGTATGTCACCCCTGTGTTCGTTATACTCGATATCACGGCATGTGGAAATTATTTAAATACCATGCTTCATTTTTTTGGCATCAGCTTAAAGGTGATAATGACTGCCCGAGCCGGGGGGGGAAGCGTTTTCTTGCTGTACATGAAGAGTCTTTTCAAACCACAATACCATCTTTGTCCTTTTTCCTCCAGGATGAAATATCAGCCTGTTATTTATAGCTGAACTCCTGTGCCACTTTCAGTTTTATCCATCTATTTGCGAGATTCATCTGTGTATGAAACGGTCTCGTTTCCTTGGCAACAGCCAGCATTCAGAGAATCGAAGCGAGAAATTTCTTCCCTCCTCGGTTCTAAAAACATAAAAAGATTATCCGTAATTATTTTTTCCGAACGTTGTAAGTGTCGACGTTAATTAAACAATCGGTTTTTCTAACAAGAAACCAAAACCTTAAGGTGACATCTAATATCCGACATAATGACAATGTGGTTGAGACAAGAGAGTAAATTTGGACTATAAAATACTATATATACACTTTAATGCCAAAAGTTTGTGGACACCTGGTCATAAGTACCATTCCACATTTAATCCCAATTTGCTTATATAATTCCCTCGACTCTTCTGGGAAGATGTTGCACTACATTTTGGAGTGTGCTGATGAAGGTGAGGAGGTCTGAAGGTGCAGTCAGTGTTTCAATTCATCCCAAAGGTGTTCAGTAGGGTTGAGATCAGAGCTCTATATCAGGCCACTCAAATCTTCCTCTCCAACTGATGTAAAGCAGATCTTCATGGAGCTCACTTTGTGCACAGGGGCATTGCCATGTTGTTTTTCCAAGTTCAAGTGAATGCTTTTAAGAATGTTTGAGATCTAAGAGATGGTGTATAATCAGTTTATAACTGTTTAATTTCATAAATGATTTTTTTTTCCATGTTTATGCATATTGGAAAGTTTTAATAATTTCTCCTTTAGTGTTTGTGTGAAACCAAGCCATTAGGGTTGCCCAAGCCAGCGCACTCTTAGTACCAGTCCCAAACTCGGATACATGGGAAGGGTTGCGTTAGGAAGGGACTCTAGTTTAAAGCAGGTTTCCAAATCACATATGTGGATCCCAAACCTGTAATCTATACCAGATTGATCAACGCTGGGGTTAACAATGACCACCACAGGTATTGTATAAAAATCAGAAGCTTTTAGCGTGTTACTGTTGTTTGAATGAGTTCACCAGGATCACGAAGCACTTTCCACATATGAAAATACCATCTAATTAGTCAATCACGTAGGAGCAGTGCAACACATTAAACCGTGTACATGCAGGCCGCTGGAATGAGGAAATTTTCACACCATGCATCAGTATTGGAAGAAATGTCATCTCCGGATTTTATGTAACTGCTGATTTCCTGGGATTTTCACACACAAATGTTCCTACAGTATTTTTTTTTTTTTTAGAATGGTGTGTGCAATAAAGAGAAAAACATACTGTGAGTGGCAGTTCTGTGAACAGAAGCACTTTGTTGACAAGAAAGGTCTACTGATAATGTCCAGGCTGGTTCAAGGTGACATTCTGGATGATCGTGGTGAGCAGAAAAGCATCTCAATACACAACAATTTAAAGCTTAAGGTAGAGGAGCTACAACAGCAGATCATATTAGGTTCTGGTTCTGTCAAGTCTGGAAAAACACAACCTGGTCTGATGAATTTCGATAATAAAGTAAAAAAACAAACAAAAAAAAAAACATGAATTATCTGATCCTTCATGCTTTGTGTTAACAGTCCAGGCTGGTGGGGGTGGTGTTAAGATGTGAGGAAGGTTTTTACCCACTGTCTATTTGAGTAACATTGTTGACCATGGGCATCCTTTCATGTTCCTCAGTGGCCTCCAGAAGAACACCATGGGGATGTGGTAGAGCATGAGATTTTGTAGAATGGACGTGCACCTGAACAAATAAAGTGTCTGGTGCAATCATCTCGACAGATGAAAATCTCACATTATATTTATGTCTCCAAAATCTGATAGAAATCAGTGCTTGTTTTGAGAGACAATTAAGGAAGTTGTGTGGATTAATACCGCGTTCCTAAAAAAGTGAATATTTCAGTGAAAAAAAAAGAAAGCTTTGGCAGCGGTGGGATTCGAACCCACGCCATCGAAATGACTGGAGCCTAAATCCAGCGCCTTAGACCACTCGGCCACGCTACCATACACTCGAAACAGTTCAATCAAACCTCTAAAGTACGTTCAAGTAGTTAAATCTGTTATTAGCGTTTATAGTTATAGTTATTAGATTTTGATCTCTCTTATATTTATTATTATTTACTGTCAATTCCAACTATATTAAATAAAACACCAGATGTCGTATGAACTGTTGTTATTTACAAGAGCGTCCGCCATATTGGAAGGACTGAGATTTACAGTACAAGTGCCATGGATTCTATTCAACAACAGTTACACAACATAATTGTCTATTTTTGTTTTATTATATTATTATTTACTTCGTTAGATTTGTATGTGCATTATATACTTATAAGATTTATACAGCAATTGTTTTTTGCTAGCTCAATTAGCAAAAAACAAAACAAAACAAAAAGACTGACAGCCCTTACAAGTCATGTCAGTAATCTTATTTTTGCTGTCATTGCTGAGTGATGCTACAGCAGTTTGGGAAATCATTGTTTGTTAGTTGCCTCATCTTGCATTGAAATCTCACCAACATTCCCAATGTCATGCCATGAAAGGGTTTGTAAATGTTAATTCAAGGCAGACAAATCCAAAACACACTGAAGGATAGTAGTCAACAAGCAAGCAGAATTAAGCTAATCTATGACTAAAGGACAATAAAAATAAGCAAGACTTGGCTTGTCCGGTGTATAAGAATAAACAATATGCACTCTGAATGATTGTAGTCTCTTTATATGGTGTGCATATTAAGTGTGTAATTAAACCCAGACATGCTTATTCAGTAGACCAGTGACTGTGAGTGTGCATATTGTTGGTGGAGTAATCCATGTTTCTATGCTGAATTGGAGACAAAGTACACACTGGGTCTCTAACAGTGTGTCACAGAGGTGTGTGTGTGAACCCAAGTGCAAAGATGGACTGTGTTCTATTAAATATTAATTTAAATGAACAAAAATTACATAAAATATATGAGCAACGAAGTAATTCCACAACTCAAAAATGGAAAAAAAATCCTCTCAAGAACTTAATAATAGTATAGGAAAATAGTCTTTTTTCTGCACAGCAAAGCAAAAATGAATAAAAAAAAATAGGCAACTCAAGACAAGGCTCAATACAGGTGAAGACAATAGGTAATCAGTAATGGGTAAAGGAACACACTGGCGACATCTGGTGGATGAAACAAAGAACCACAAAGGCAGTATGAAAAGAAGGAGAGAGTCCTGGCAGGACCCTAAAATCCTGACACTGTCCACATGTCTTTGATGTAGAACTGAAGAAGAAGCAGGATTTACTATCCCAAATATTGTGCAATACACTGCACCAGATTTATTTGCATATTACGCTTCTTGTTTAGAGAACAGGGGCCTTGTTTAAGGCCACAACGGTGGCAGCGTGACTCAAAACACAACTTTCCCTAACCCAAAACCTTCATTCATTGAGCATTGCAGATTAATTTAATCAAAATAACCAAGTAATCCATTCCACACCTATTTTCATCATTCGAGCTGTTTGGTAGCTGTGTGATTAAATCAGAATGACTAAGGATCTGCTGCACTGCTGCTTGGCGAAGACTTATTGTATGTGTTGAATTAGTAAGCAGATCAGTATCATGATAATGGAAATACATCTCCTTAATGAAGCACTGACACAGCAGCATTAATGCAGGTTACTTCCTTTATTTGTCACTGTAATTTGCTAATGTTATAATCATGTAATTAAAAAATATCTCAGGTGAAATATTGTAGTAAAACAATAACTAAACAAGAAATGTCATGTGAAAATAGATCCTGCTGAAGCCAGACTCTCTTTATAGTATGCCGATTTGTACTTTCCAGGTAAATTTCAGGTATATTTCTGATGAAATTAAAAATTTTCATCTTTATCTGATGAGCTTTATAAAATAAATCAAAATGTATTTTTAAAAACCATTGCATGCTCTGTCCACTAATGTCCCTAAAACTACTCCACTGTACACTAAAAGTTTTGAACTAGAAAGTGGAAAAACGTTTTCGAGAGTATCTGCTGTTTGAACAGATTTAGTCAAACTGAATTAGAAATGTAACATGTTTTTGGTCAATTTACAATAAACATCCTTATTCAGAGCAACATACAATTACCTTGAGTAGGTAAGGATTTAGGACCTTTCCTAAGGGCCCAACAATGACAGTGGAACTCACAACCTTCGATTTAGAGAGCTGAAACCTTAACCGTTAAGGTTTAAGGACCTTGCCCAAGGGCAGAACAGTGACAATGGGATTTAAACTCACAACTTTTCAGTTAGAAGAAGGACCTTTCCCAGAGGCCCAACAATGGCAGTGGAACTCACAACCTTTCAGTTAGACAGCTGACATCTTAACCGATAAGGGTTAAGGACCTTGTCCAAGGGCCCAACAATGACAATGGGATTCAAACTCACATCCTTTCAGTTACAAGGCTGACACCTTAATTGTTAAGCTTCATGGACCTTGCCCAACAGCTCGACACTGGCAGTGGGATTTGAACTCATAGCCTTTCAGTTAAATGGTCGACACCTTAATGATTAAGGTTTAAGGACCTTGCCCAAGGGCCCAACAGTGACAGTGGTATTTGAACTCACAAACTTCCATTCAGTAAACCAACATCTTAACCATTGATGTTTAAGGGACTTTGTCCATGGGGAAAACAATGGCAGTGGGATTTAAACTCAAAACCTTTCAGTTAGACAGCCAACATCTTAACCGATAAGGGTTAAGGACCTTGTCCAAGGGCCCAACAATGACAATGGATTTAAACTCACATCCTTTCAGTTAAAAGGCGGACACCTTAAATGTTAAGCTTTATGGACCTTGCCCAACAGCTCGACACTGGCAGTGGATTTGAACTCATAGCCTTTCAGTTTGATGGTTGACACCTTAACGGTTAAGGTTTAGGAACCTTGCCCACGGCCCCAACAGTGACAGTGGTATTTGAACTCACAAACTTCCATTCAGTAAACCAAAATCTTAACCATTGATGTTTAGGGGCTTTGCCCAGAGGCAAAACAATGGCAGTGGGATTTGAACTCAAAACCTTCAGTTAGACAGCCAACATCTTAACCAATGAGGGTTAAGGACCTTGTCCAAGGGCCCAAAAATGACAACAGGATTTAAACTCACATCCTTTCAGTTACAAGGCTGACACCTTAAATGTTAAGCTTTATGGACTTTATTGCCCAACAGCTCAACACTGGCAGTGGGATTTGAACTCATAACCTTTCAGTTAGATGTCCGAAACCTTAACCGTTAAGGTTTAAGGACCTTGCCCAAGGGCAGAACAGTGACAATGGGATTTAAACTCACAACTTTTCAGTTAGAAGAAGGACCTTTCCCAGAGGCCCAACAATGGCAGTGGAACTCACAACCTTTCAGTTAGACAGCTGACATCTTAACCGATAAGGGTTAAGGACCTTGTCCAAGGGCCCAACAATGACAATGGGATTCAAACTCACATCCTTTCAGTTACAAGGCTGACACCTTAATTGTTAAGCTTCATGGACCTTGCCCAACAGCTCGACACTGGCAGTGGGATTTGAACTCATAGCCTTTCAGTTAAATGGTCGACACCTTAATGATTAAGGTTTAAGGACCTTGCCCAAGGGCCCAACAGTGACAGTGGTATTTGAACTCACAAACTTCCATTCAGTAAACCAACATCTTAACCATTGATGTTTAAGGGACTTTGTCCATGGGGAAAACAATGGCAGTGGGATTTAAACTCAAAACCTTCAGTTAGACAGCCAACATCTTAACCGATAAGGGTTAAGGACCTTGTCCAAGGGCCCAACAATGACAATGGATTTAAACTCACATCCTTTCAGTTAAAAGGCGGACACCTTAAATGTTAAGCTTTATGGACCTTGCCCAACAGCTCGACACTGGCAGTGGGATTTGAACTCATAGCCTTTCAGTTTGATGGTTGACACCTTAACGGTTAAGGTTTAGGAACCTTGCCCACGGCCCCAACAGTGACAGTGGTATTTGAACTCACAAACTTCCATTCAGTAAACCAAAATCTTAACCATTGATGTTTAGGGGCTTTGCCCAGAGGCAAAACAATGGCAGTGGGATTTGAACTCAAAACCTTCAGTTAGACAGCCAACATCTTAACCAATGAGGGTTAAGGACCTTGTCCAAGGGCCCAAAAATGACAACAGGATTTAAACTCACATCCTTTCAGTTACAAGGCTGACACCTTAAATGTTAAGCTTTATGGACTTTATTGCCCAACAGCTCAACACTGGCAGTGGGATTTGAACTCATAACCTTTCAGTTAGATGTCCGACACCTTAACCGTTAAGGTTTAAGGACCTTGCCCAAGGGCTCAACAGTGACAGTGGTATTTGAACTCACAACCTTCCATTTAGTAAGCCAACATCTTAATCATTGATGTTTAAGGAACCTTGCCCAGGGGCAAAACAATGGCAGTGGGATTTGAACTCACAACCTGCTACCACTTTCCATATTAACTGTACAGTATTCTCAACAGTGAACTAAATAAAATGTCACTGCACAGTTTCAGCCATATCAGCTATTCCAGTTGTTCTTCTTGATTGTGCGTGTGTGTGTGTGTGTGTGTGTGTGGTACCCTGTGGGTAATACCACCTTGTATTCCTGGGATGGATAGGAATGAGAGAATGATTGAATAATGAAAGTAACTAGTCACTGAACACAAACAAAATGGCGAGGGAAAGAGTCGATTCTTATTGTTATCTCTCTCTCTCTCTCTCTCTCTCTTGTTTTTCTGTGTGTGTGTGTGTGTGTGTGTGTGTGTGTGTGTGTGTGTGTACGTGCCGTCCGTGCAGGGAGAGCCGTGCCGTTGTGGGCGTGGTGTACACGAGACGACACACACACACACACACACACACACACACACACACGACTCTATAAGGATCTTCTGGTATGGTAGGCTCACTGAGACCTCTACTGGTAGCTTTGAGGTGGACATCATTCTTCAAATCAAGTTCTACGCAAGCATTTGAGGAATGATGATGATGATGATGATGATGATGATGATGATGATGAGTGCATGATTTGAATTCAGGATCAAATGATACCCCCTGATGTGCATATCACCCCCACAGAGGGATCACATGAGGGTAGTATTTGTTGATACACAGGCTTTGGATTTGGCCATAGATGGCGCCACATAGGAGGAGGAGGAGTGCATTGGTTCCATCCAGCACCGTGCACAGATATGCATGGGGTGTGTGTTGAGTGTGTGTGTCACACACACCAGTGCAGGATTAAAGTTGGTAGAGCTGATGCTGGGACACGCTGTTTTATCAATTAGAGATCTCTGAGCCAGAGAAGCTGCTTTTCCACTTTCATATTATCCAGATTAAGACCTCGTGTGCACCAATTCCGGAGAAAGAACTGAATCATTCGGTGGATTTGTGTTATGCCTTCCTGTTGATCATTAACCAGAGGTGTGTATGTGATTGTTTACTTTTTTTCTCCCCCTTTTCCCCCATCATACTGCTAAGCTAGCAATTCGTCTCGATTGTATTTATGCTAGGTGCTAGTTCTGAACGAGGCTTTTTAATAACCATGAAAACGACCTGGTTCAAGGAGAGTGGGAGGGCATTTAATATCGAAAATATATCTAAATAATGTTTGTGTGTTTGTTTGGGTTTTTATTTGCTTGCATAATTGTTTTTAAGTGAATTCGTTAGCGCGTTGAGTCCGCATGCTATCGAAGCTAACCTAGCAAAGCGTGTCAATAGTTGTCTTAGCAGAACCCTGGTTCCTTTCTCATGGAGTGACAGCTGCATGACGGAGCTCCATCTCACCTCTCTGTCTATCTATCTATCCATCCATCTATCTATCTATCTAGACCATCACTTCAGAGATCACCATGGCTGAAGAGGAGCTCATGTTCCGCATGGAGGAGGTGGACAGCCTCAAAAGACCTCCTGTCAGCAGATCCATGTCTTGTGGACACTCGGTTGATGATGATGACGACGACTTCTACATCTGCCCCATCACAGATGATCCCATCAGTCCCACACAGGGCATTTGCCACTACCTTAAAGATCTCGTCCACCAAAAACAACTATCTAATTCCTTGCCCAAAACCTCCTTCAGTTACAAGGTAACACCTGGTTTGGTTTTGTTTTGTTTTCTTTAGGACTCTTTTTGTTGGTCAGACACCCATCTAACATAGTGAAGACACTTAAGTCTTTTTAAATTTCTCGTAAAATGGTTTTTGGATCATCCATACCCCCAAATTCACGAAATCACTCATATGAGTGTGTAGAGAACGATAAACAATGACCATATGTTTAAAGGCAGGTCAACAGCTGCTCCCTAAAACGTCTTCTAAAGCGCTGGAGATCACAGCT